>NC_140246.1:5049314-5201814 GCF_949987555.1 Borostomias antarcticus
ATAATCACAATGATTCTTTGCTTAACTCGCCCTCTCAAAAAGAGCTGATTGAATTGGAAAATGTAGCTTTGTCAGATTGTGCCTTCGTGTCGATGTCCTCCAATTACATGTGATTGATTACAATCCTCCAGTGGATTAAATATCTGCCTATTTATAAGCGCTGGTGTTTGGTGTGCAGTTATGCGGTTTGCATGACAAGCAGCAAACCCTGGCACCTGCCCCAATCACAACACACACACACACACACACACAAACAGTCACACCAGCACCACGTTGAATCAGACACGGTCTACACTACGCAAATACTTTCCCATTTGCACAAAGTGAGCCCACTAAGTATCTGAACATAAATACAGTATAGCCTTTTTCTGATCTGAAGCATGTGGTTGTGGTCAGTGTCGGTCAGGCAAAGGTTTACGGGAACGGGCGCCTCTGCAACTCGCTACTCTGTCAACTTCAAGGCGGAAGGGGTGGAGGTAGGAGGGGTGGGGGGTAGCGTGACGTCCTCTCCTCTCAGAGAGCGATATATTTCACCAGGCTGCCAGGCGTACAGGGGGAAGACCCCCTGCGACCCCCCCGCGTTGACAAATCGTCCTCCCCGGCTGTCGCTGTCGACCTCCGAGGGCCATTCAGCTTGTCCGCGGGCCGAACACATATCTCGCCCCCTTGAAGGGAGACGTCTGACCGTCGGTCCGTAGCGGAGAGAGCCCCCCGGTGTCCACGACAAGCCCCTCCCCCCCCCCACGCTCGGCTCGCCGACGGCGCTTAATCATGGTTATACCTCCCGTTGTTATCGACGAGATGAGCGGAGTTGTTCTCTGATTTACGGTTCCTCCCCAAGGGTACGGGCTGCCGGCGAACGGCCGTCCTGTTCCCGCTCACGTTGCCTCGGGGTTCAAAAACTCAATCACCAGCAGCAAACACGTTCGCTGTCCGAAAGGCGAGTAATGGCCCTACCGAATAAATGGACGAGGCCGGCCGCTCCTCCAGAGACTAGCGAGCCACATCTGCCGAGCTTCTGCTGGGTTCTCTGCTACTGGATTAACGATCGCTATAGGCTCAGCGTGTAGTTAACAAGCTTAACCCCGCCCCTCCCCAAGGTTGAAGTAGGCAGCACACCTAGCAGCCAAAACAAGTCATCACGGCTAAGGATGTACTGTAGTACCCCCGATCCACCACCGCGGTGGCGCCACCCCCCCCCCGCCTCTCTCCGAAGACCTCGGAAAGGTCATTCATGAGAGCTTGCGTGAGTCACAGGCTTTCTTCTGTGGCCCCTTGCGCGCTTGCTCTTAGCGGCTGAACTAGCCATGGATCCGAATCGAATGGGTCAGAGTGAGTCCGGGCCGAGGCAGGTGGCCCCAGCTGGTGCGTTGCGGGGGTGGGGGCGGGGGGGGGGGTTGGTGAGTACCAGGAAGATGAGTCATCACCAGACTGCTGTGAGCGTTCGCAGATGAGAGCCAGCTCAGCGCCCGGTGGAACATTAGGTCGTTACCCAACTGAAGCGCAGACTTGACTTCACTCCTTACATGTCTTATGATTGAATTAAAAGCACATCTCTTCTCAGAAAGGGTTTGCTGGATGTAGAGCAACGCTTATAGAGATAAGCCACTAATGGCTCTTCTGCTTCTAACCAAAACGCAAAGTAGCTGACCTCTGTCCACACCTCCGAGGTCCTCGCCAGCCGGCTGCCAGCTTCATCGGGAACGTCGGGGGCGCTCCGTCGACTGTCTCCCCCCCCCCCCCGCAGTGACGAATTAGCGCCGCAAGCCCTCATATTAAGCTCTGGAGCACCGCGCCTTTCATGTCCCGCTACGGCAGACCAACCGACGACGAGCGAAGAAAAATGGAGAGGGGAAAAAAAAAAAAGTCTGAAACAATGCCCAGAAAATGTGGTTTCTCTCCCTGGCGATGGAGGGAGTCCTCAGAAAGACAGATCTGATAAAGGGGCGGTTGTTGTTGTTGTCGTTGTTTTTGTAGGTGTTTTCGATTTTGGATACTTGCCCAGGCTTGTCTTTGGCGGGCGTATTCAGTATGCTCGCCTGGTAGATGGTTGGGGACAGTATTATCAACGTGGGAGCGCGGCCAAGCACATTAACCCACATTAGAAACGGGGCTGGGTGACAAACGTATGGTGCAGCCTATGTTTATGACCTGTGTAGCGGTTGGGAGTATGAGCAAGCCTGGCGTCGTTTTGAGAAAGCAACTGTGAGTTATTAAGTTCATCGTGTCTGCAATGGGGCTGCATTTTATTAGACGATCAGACTATACCGCAGGCCCGTGTAACTTTTATTTGAGGAAGAAAAACCGGTCTAATAAAGATTTGAATCTGCTGCAGCTGTATCAGGGAAGAAAACGAGTTGTGTCGAAGTTCATTTATATCGCCCATGCAGTAAACGAAATGGGTGCGTGTTGATTTTCTGTACAGCCTGTTGATTTAATAAATTGGAGCCACACATAAAATGGGGGTGAATAACTCACGACGCCACCAGTCGATAAAGCTTTCAGTGAGCGTCTCTTCCAATCGCCTGGCTCTAAACTGAGGCCAAAATCTCATTTCATCTGAAGAATAGATTTTCACCCTCACCCTTTCAATCTCGGACAATGGCAGAGAAAATACGCCTCTCGGAGGCAGAACTGTGTGTATTTAATAACTGGACTCCCAGCGACCAGAAAGAAAAAGAGTCCGTCTGGGTTGAGGAGGCCAGAGAGAGAGAGGGGGAGGGAGAGAGAGAGAGAAAGAGGGGGAGGGAGGGAGGGAGGGAGGGAGAGAGAAAGAGGGGGAGAGAGAGAGGAGGGGGGGTTAAGTGTGAGAGAGACAGACAGAGAGAGGGAGAGAGGCTTCCAGTGCCTGCCCTGGTTGAGAGAGAGAGAGAGAGTGAAAGAGAGTGGAGTGAGAGAGAGAGAGAGAGAGAGAGAGAGGCTTCCAGCGCCTGCCCTGGCTGAGAGAGAGAGTGGAGTGAGAGAGAGAGAGAGAGAGAGAGAGGCTTCCAGCGCCTGCCCTGGCTGAGAGAGAGAGTGGAGTGAGAGAGAGAGAGAGAGAGAGAGAGGCTTCCAGTGCCTGCCCTGGCTGAGAGAGAGAGTGGAGTGAGAGAGAGAGAGAGAGAGAGAGAGAGAGAGGCTTCCAGCGCCTGCCCTGGCTGAGAGAGAGAGTGGAGTGAGAGAGAGAGAGAGAGGCTTCCAGTGCCTGCCCTGGCTGAGAGAGAGAGTGGAGTGAGAGAGAGAGAGAGAGAGAGAGAGAGAGAGAGGCTTCCAGTGCCTGCCCTGGCAGCATTGACAGCTCACCATCAGAGATTGGGGTGGACAGCAGCAGACCCAGAGAAGGAAAGCCAGAGAAATAGATCCGGTCCCCAAGGGCCAATCTTTCACCTTTAGATTAGAAGCACACAAAACTTTCCACCAGCCTGAGAGGACCAGGATCCGAATGACGCAAACCAAGCCCAGTGGAAATTTGGCAAGTTTGTCCCTTGTGCTGATGTGAGTGTGGCTTTGGATTATTTTAGCCATGACGCATAGAACATGGCTATTGGTCAGCACTGAGGTTGACGTTGATACATTGATAACTAAATGCTGAGATTGGCCTATTATTTAAAGCAAGGAATGAAATTAATCATTCTAGCATTCATTTGGAAACATTGCTGAAAGTTACGAAGCCCTGTATTGGATGATAAATTCATTTTGGAATCTCGGGGGGTGGGGGGGCATGTTAGGTTTTTGTATGCAATTACAACCGAATGCAATCAATCAATCAATCAATCAAAGCTTTATTTGTATAGCGCATTTCATACCCAGAGGCAACACAATGCGCTTTACAAAGAACAAGGGAGGTGGGCGTACGTCCCACCTCTACATATTCCATATTCCAGTCATATTCAAACATTTGTTTTCTGGCTCAATACAGAAGCCCATTTGGTCCCTCTATGGCTCCCCATCCATTAGATTTAGGGACATTTATGGCCGTGCATCTCCAACTATCTGCAGCGGTGTTTACCGGCCGACACAAACCGACGGTGTTTCCTGAACCTCCATTACTGTAACGGCACAGATTATCAATGGATCATTTTAATGTTGCGGGGGAAAAACCCAGGCCGGCACATGCATCATTTTGTGAGTGCGGCGCTAAAAGAATAAATGTCCGCCCTCCGCCGAAGAGGTCACCAGACCGACCGCCAAGCCCGGGGACGAGGGACATTGCAGGACATTTCTTCACCGTGGCTGTTTGAAATCAGAATCGCAATCAGATTTATTTGCCTTGGTACTTTTTAGCCATCTATGCACTCTTGATATTGCCTTGTTATATGTTTATTGTTGTGTACGTTTGGAACCTAAATGTATCAGGTTTCATATGCTGCCCTCTTGGCCAGGTCTCTCTTGAAAAAGAGATTTTAAATCTCAATGAGTTTTTCACCTGGTTAAATAAAGGTAGAATACATTTTTAAAATTACAAATACTAGGGATTTGCTCCGGTGAGTTGGCGCATAACACTGATGGGTAGACAACATTAGACAGGGTGAAAGGTCAAGACGGGAGAGTGCAAATGACAGGGCAAAATACAAGTGTGTGTTTTGGCCGCACTAGGACAGCGGATGGTCAACCTCCCACCTGTACGCGGACTCATCACCCTAAGAGATGAGCCCGATGAGGATGGTGTCGTCCGCAAACGTTCCCACTTTCCCGCCCAGTCGAAACCCTAATCATGGCCAGCCCGTTCTAACCACACGCAAGACCTCTCCTTAGAGAGTTTTAATTTCTGCCTGCCTTCGGGAATCAGGGGGACTATGGCGTGGTCCGAGTGGCCCGGTGCAGTGTGGGAAACGCCGTGGTTTAGTGTGGTGTAACAGTGGTCTAGAATGTTCTCCTCCCTGGTTGGGCATTTTATCTGCAGATGGTATTTGGGGAGCTCATGGCTGAGATTACCTGTATTGAAATCACAGAGGAAGACAACAAAGGGGTCTAGATATATTGACGTTCCACGCGCGGTATCTGGTCGGAGAGCTGGCATTTTGCCTCTTGGACTGGGGCGTCCAGCAGAATGTAAACAACAAGAATAAATGAGGTGAATTCAAGGGGCGATAGAATGGTTTACAGTTTCTGAAGAGGGATTCTGGAACAGGAACGGTGTTGCTGGATTACTGTCAACTGGAGTTCATCCATTTTATTGCAGAGTGAGCGCACAGCCGATAGGAAAACGGCCGGTAATGGGGGGGTGCGAACCGCACTTGCGGAGACGAACGAGGGCGATTAACCAGATACAATCAGTTGAGAATCAATTCTCATTTTCAATGATGACTTGGCCAAGAGGCCCCAGAAAGAATGAATACATACAAATATACAGAAGGTCAACACAGAACAATACATACATTACATGAGAACAGCTTAGACAGCAAAGATAAATACATAAAAACAAAGTCAGCTAGCGCAATGTGTGAAAGGTGTGTGTGCATGAATGTGTGTGTGTGTGTGGGGGGGGGGGGGGCACTCAACAGGAACAACAGTCAACTATGATCTGTTGAAGTTTCCGTTTGACAGTAGTAAGTGATGTGAGTGCCGTGAGTTTCAGTGTGTTTTATAAAGTGTTCCAATCGTTTGCTGCAGCAAAACGGAAGGAGTTGCGGTCCCAGAAAAATCTGATGAAATCACCAGACCTTAAGTGGTAATCTTTGTGAGAGAACTGCTGGAGAGAGGAAAGGTAGAGAGGTGACTTTCCCAGAATTGTCTTATTAATTAATTATTTTAAATGTCATAGCCTGCTAACGTCCTGCCTACTACTGTACATACTCGGTGAGTATGTACAGCATACCGCTTACTGCCTACTAAAGACATACTGTAATTAAGTACGCCATTACCAGCAACCTGTTCACACTGAAGTACACAGCTACAGTAAGTATCCCAGAATGCATTTTGCACCAACCGACAACGATAGCAGGGATTTTAAAGCAGGCAAAAACTGTTGTAATTTTGGCTCTCTCATATGTTAATATGTTACTTTTCAGGTGAGAAAGTAACCATGTAGATTTACAATATGTGGAAAGTTTATCCAACTAACGGCTGTTTGTAAATCTGCTGCGACATGTTATTACGGTGTTATTAGCCAACTTGCTAACCTCTATGCTAAATTACCATGTAGGCTAACAGGCTTGGCCAGTCGAGCAGTGGGCCTACGTACAATTCCAACCACAATAAAGATAGGTTCATTCTGAATATAAACCCCATCATTTGAATATTATTTGACCACATGCAAGACGTATTACAGTTTGGTTGCTTACATTTGTACACTCTGTTACTGGCCAGTGCCAGGATGCTACTGGATGCTTTTCCCCCAAATGTGCCGATGGAATGTTCACACCTGGAACTACCGTCCAGTCTGAAGAGACGCAGTGCATTTTGGGGTGGTCCAGTATCTGCAGTAAGCTCACGCCGCATACTCCGAAATTCTTGCTAATCTAATATACATCCAGGCATTTCACACATACACAAAATCTGCATACAGTACTATGCAGTAAGAACGCACTACATACTGAATTTCACATCATATTTAGTATGAATTGTAGGCTAGTATGCCATTTCACTGTTCAGTTGAGCCTGTGACCACAGTGATGTCACAGGTTCATAATGGTATGTGATTGGTCCAAAGGATGATGTGGTTGATTAAAAGGGAGGAAGGGGCCCTGGAGGCTACTGACATCCATGTTGTTGCCGATGACAAGAAGTGGTCATGTTTTTGTCTCCTGGACTTTCTTCACATCTGTTGAGCAGTATTGGAGAACCATTAGCTCTCTGTGAGTCACCACCGCACAGCAGTGATTCAGCTTTTCTCCTCATGCAACCTCACTCTGCTCACAGCGTCATCAACACTTGAACTTAACCTCATAAAAACATAACCACGTAGCCGTGGCAATAATTAGCATACAACACTGACATTATGCTGCCAGTTACAAGACTGTTTGCACTCTTCAAGTAGCAACGGCACACTATTTGAATGTAAATGACCTTGTATCGTAGTCCTTTTATCCAACCATAACACTGTCAGTGCAGCTTAGTTAAGACATAAAATTCAAATATATATTGGTGGTCAACTTGCTCAAAGGAAGCCTGAACAATGGCCACCACCTCACTGATCCTGCAAAGCAATTTCCCTATTTAATGACCTTTGCAAATGTGTTCCCTTTGACTGAATGTGTTTTACGTTTGCAGTGACATCCTGACAATACAGTGTGTGTGTGTGTGTGTGTGCACGTGAGTGCGCGTGTATGTGTGGGCGAAGAATCATCATCTGTGAAATAGTGATTGACCGCATATCCCATAAAACAGCCGCAGTAGGGCCATGTGATCAGCCATCTGAGGCCTGTATTAAACACAAGATGGCCAGCTTTACTCTTCACAGTGGATGAGCATGGCCATTGGTAGTTACGACTTCAGCTGTATCCGGACAAGACACGGTATACTGTCTTTCCATTTAAACAGAATCACCATGATACAGTGTTAATCAAATCCAATCAAATTGTATTTGTATAGCGCATTTCATACACAGAGGCAACACAGCGCGCTTTACAGAGAGGGAGGGAGGGGAGAAGGTACATACAGTACTGATCCTACCCCTAATTTTCCAGGGATTAAGCACCCGGGGCACCTGAAAAGTGTAGTACAGTACAGCATGCATAAGCCTGTCATTTAAAGTCTTCAATGGATTTAAACGGAAGGATTTATATAATTACAACCCCCCAACACATTTGTATTGGAAGTCAGCTCATGTGGCCGTGGAAACCCGTTTCTAATTTGACCCATTTTTGTCAGCGTTCCCAGCGTGTGTGTGTGTGTCCCTGGGCGTGTTGTTGAGGAGAGATGTCTGCTCGTCTGGGCACGCCACGACGGTTCCCCGAGCTGCCGACGCGCCCCCGGAAGACATGATCCTCCATCCAGAGGCGCCAGAGACAGTCAGTGGCTTCCATCAACGCCAGTGACACACACAGACACGGACCTCTTTGAGACAGACACGCACGCACATGCATGCACAATGAGCGCACACACACACACACAAACATGCATATGCACACACAAACACATGCACGCACATGCACACACATGCACAAACACACATGCACACGAACATGCATGTGCTTATGCATACACACATACATGCACACACACACACACACACACACACACACACACAGCTATGATATGATACCAAGAATACACAGAGTGCCTAGAAGACAATAGACAGTGAGAGAGCGGAGGGTCGTGCTGAGTGTGTGTGGGTACTCTGCCTGTACGTGATTGACAGCTGGGTATTCTAAGTATGTCCCACTTTTCTAAGCCAGCTGTCAGTCACAGGGCCAATCAGTGGAATGCAGATCCTCTCGTGTTTCTGTTCATCTCACTTCCTTTTTGATTGTTTTAATTTCAATTTGCAAAGAAACAGGAACATAGAATGTGTGGCATAATTTTAATTGCCAAAGAAACAGGAACATGGAATGCATGGCATGACCCACATACTTTCCATTACCTTTCGCAAGCACATGAAATAAAGCTGTCTCCCTCACAGGCGGCTAAAGACAATCTCTGAGGCCAGATAGGTGAACATGGAACAATTCTATGGAACAGCTCTGTCGTGCACAATAGCGGAGGCCATTTTGAGGGAAAAAAAGGTACGTTCCCCCCGCCACGGTCTCATCGGAGCAGTGACCTGCGGTTCACGGTTTTCTATTTCCCTGGTGACGGCGGAGGCAGATACGTGGTGTTCCCCGCCCGCGCTCTCTCCCTGAAATAAATGGACCCGCCCGGCCCAGAGTAAACACCGCTTCAGGGAGAGAGGTCTCATTTCACAACTGGGGGGGGGCCGGAGCTGGGGGTCAGGGAAGGGGTTGGGGGGGGCATGGGCTTGTGTGTGTGTGTGTGTGTGTGTGTGTGTGTGTGTGTAGGGTGGAGAGGGGGAGCGGGAATGATGACCATGGTTCTGCGAAAGACTTGACTTGTTTGGTAATGGAAAGTTCACTAGTGAATAACTGCTCCTGTATACAAGTTCATCATATTTTATCTGTTTCCATATACTGTAGACTAGCTTCATGCTTATATAAACTGGAATATTTACGTTATAACAGCTGTGTTCTTTTTTTTTAAATTGCTGTGAATCCTCACCGCTGTATTTAAAGTAAAATTGCAGTTTTGTATGTAATTTAAGATCACCAGTACTATATCTGTGTACTGTACTTCACACCATCAGCATATCATTACTGACCTCTCTGTTAAGATCCTAGTCCTCGATTGCAACAGACTGTGAAGGAGATGGTGTCGACTTATTCTGTGTTCTCAGAGCTGCCGGGCTCTGATCAAGGAAATGTTTACACACCACAGCAGAACCTAGTGTTCTTCCTGATGGGACATCAACGACATGGAGGATATGAACATCCATCAAAATGATGTATACTATCTCCTGTGATGTATGAAAGGGGACTATGATAGGTGGATCTTCCCTGCTCCTCTCATGACGAGGAGACTCACCTTGAACACCATTATCTAGATACGCCTCCAGAACGTGACGCGGTTCACAATATGGGATATTGTTTTAGTCAGTGCTTGCGGCGACAGCAGGCAAATTGGAATAAGATCTGACAGGTCAACGGCACATTTCCATAAACGACGTTTTACCACAGATGCAGAGGTGTGACCTGTCCAGCAACCTCGGTTAGGAGAGGCTCACTGCGAGTGACTCTGTCTCCTCTCAGTTACACGGGCGCACAAATACAAAAGCGTCCCGATGCGGTTTTATTACCGTGGAAACAGGCTGTCAGATGCACCATTAAGATTCAGTCGGGGGAAGGCTTTCCGACCCTCGCCCCCCCCCCAACCCCGACCTGCGAGAGACGCCCGTGAAGGCGAGGAAAGACGTGACACTATAAATGCTGAAAACAGCTAAAAGACCCAGTTAATCACTGGGTATAAAAACAGGGGAGAGGGGAGCTGCTAGGAGTATCTGCTTCGGTCAGGGAAAAGGTAGCGCACACACGCACACACACGCACACACAGCGAACACGGAGAGACTCCGGAAGAGCTTCTTCCTCCAGGCCATCTGGCACCTGAATTAATCTAACTAATTAGTACAGTGCCACTATATCTAGTGGGTCAGAATATCTAGTGTATACAGTATAACATAACCATACATGCAAATGACAATATATCTCACCCCGGGATTATTTATTATAGCCATAGCGTGTACATAACCCCCCCCTTACCCAGGTTATCTACATCCATACAGCATGTACTGTACATAATCCATTCATACCGGTATCTTATCTTTATACTGTAAGGAATTGGGGTGGCAGTTTCTAAGCAGCTTCTTCCCGACTGCTACCAGTCTCATCAACAAGGCCTGTGACCCACTCCGACTCTGTCTCTGACTGACTAACTCTGACTCTGACTCTGACTGTGACTCTGACTGACTAACTCTGACTGTGACTCTGTCTCTGTCTCTGTCTCTGACTGACAAACTCTGACTGTGACTCTGTCTCTGTCTCTGACTGACTAACTCTGACTGTGACTCTGTCTCTGTCTCTGACTGACTAACTCTGACTGTGACTCTGACTGACTAACTCTGACTGTGACTCTGTCTCTGTCTCTGACTGACTAACTCTGACTGTGACTCTGACTGTGACTCTGTCTCTGACTGACTAACTCTGACTGTGACTCTGTCTCTGTCTCTGACTGACTAACTCTGACTCTGACTGTGGCTGTGACTGTGACTCTGTCTCTGTCTCTGTCTCTGACTGACTAACTCTGACTGTGACTCTGTCTCTGTCTCTGACTGACTAACTCTGACTGTGACTCTGTCACTGACTCTGTCTCTGACTCTGATTTTGTAGCACTACTTGCACGTGACCTCTGACTGTATTGTACATAGAATCACACACTGCACATATATAAACGCAACACACATATTGTATATAAACACACTGCACATATATTAACACATTGCACATGTACTGTATATACACTGTACATCATTTTGTATTTGCCCTTTGCTCCCTGTGTTGTCACAGTATATATTTTGCACTGTCCTGTGTGGTGTCTAGTGTCCCTGTCTGTAGCGTTGTCTACCCATCAGTGTTATACATCAACTGACCAGAACAAATTCCTATTATGTGACAATATTATTCCCTACCTGGCAATACAGTCTGATTCTGATTCTCATTCTGATAGTGGTGCTGGTTCTGGGGTTCTCTCTCTCTCTCTCTCTCTCTCTCTCTCTCTCTCTCTCTCTCTCTCTCTCTCTCTCTCTCTCATAATGTGTGACTGTTTGGAGATGGAGTCTGGCTGGGTCTGATAAGCAGCTGTGTTTCTGGCCAGCCTTCTGCATGTGAGCGCAGACTCTGCCATTTGTCATGGAGGGCCGCTCGCCTGATGGTGTGAAGGCACTGGAATCTGCAGATGCAAATGGCTCCAGCCTTGTCACAGACACACTCGCACGCGCGCGCGCACACGCACACACATGCATAATGCACGCATATCAACCAGCTTAAATGCACCACCAATATTCAGATACACAGAAATATACATTTTCACAGTAATGCACACACACACACACACACACACACACACACACACACACACACACACACACACACAGTCATCTGCAGGCCATTCTCTTTCTCTCTCACTCACACAGATCTGTTTGTTCCGGATACAGTATTTAAAAGCTGCAATAGAAAACATTTGTATGTAGACAAATAATTAAATAATAATAATAATACTGTATATCCACAGAGCTTTTATTAAGGTGCAATGTTGCCCCCCCCCCTCCAAAAAAATAATAATTGAAAATGAAATATCATATTAAAAATGTTAACTGGCCCAAAATCAATGTTGTGTTTATCTCTGTCTGAGACATCTGAGGTTTGGTTCCTGTCTGTGACGAGGCTTGTGAGCCAATAGTATTACAACGTTGGTACCACAAGGCATCTCTGTCAGGAGCGATCAGGAGTCATAATACTATTGGCTCCTGGGCCTTGTTTTTTTTTTAAATTAATATTATTCATCTGCATACTAATGTTATCTATAGCACCTTTAACCAAACAGAAGGCTGTGTTTATTGATCTGGTTTATTGATCTCATTTCAGACGATTACTGTAGTAGAGACAGGAAGAAAATCTATTTGAATAAAACCCAGTTCCCAGTTAACTCATAAGCACACCGGCGACCTCAGCACCAGAAAGGAACCAGTCATTGGACCGGTCCAGCTGAACGTCCCCAGGGAGGTGACTCAACGCCAGTTTATTAGCAGCCCTTAACATCTTTAAACACCATCTAACTGTCGGACTGCACAGTTCATCGGCCGTGACGTCAACAGATCCCACCTGGAGCACACACGGCCATTCATTCCGGGAGATGGCTGTAGGTCTACGAGGGAGAGGCTCGGCCAGACGCGTCGTGTCACAGCCTCTGCCAAAACTATCCTCCAGAGATGAGGGGGATGATTACCCAATACATCTTTTTTCAGTTTGGTTTTATTTCCTCTCGGTCAGCTGTTTAGCAGATGACCTGGATAGAATGCAGGTTCTGCAGCAAGCGTCCCGGTCGGGGCCGGCGTCTCCAGAGACGGCAGAAACGTGTGAGGATCGGAGCTCGGGGTGAGCTTTTTTTTTTAGGGCAAACGCTGCCCTTAAATGATATTTGTAGAGCAAAATCGAACATGCGTTGACTTTTGACATTGAGTCACCGTTTCTTGGTTGATTCCACAGATCATGTGCAGTGTTCGATCCAGTGGTGTCATAGCAACCTGCCTTCCAGCCAAAGGGAGATCAAGGGCACACAGCAGTGTTCAGTAGGGCCTCTGAGGCCAGTGGACTACAGCTGTCATCGACTGTGGTGTTCGGTATATAGGTTCGCTGATGCCAATAGTCTACAGCTGTCTTAGACTAGTGTTCAGTAGACCACAGCCGTCATCGACTGTAGTGTTCAGTATAGGGTCTGTAATAAATTAATTCAAATCAATTCAAAGTGTATTCTCTGCTGAAGACATTGTCATAGGAAATCTTCCTTTGGTACAATAGAACAGCTGTCTCCTGTTTGCCCTGGTAGCGCCTCTCCAGGCTTTAAAAGTTTTATGGCAGGACCCCCTCCTGCCAGTTGTCTTTCATCTTTGTTAATGTTCAGTTCAGCTGTTGACCCTCAGACCGACAGTAGCCCACTCACTGATAATTGGTTAGGTGAGTTTTGCACACAGTATGCATGTATAGGTCGTACCCACGGTGTTTATAATGGTGTGTTTGAGGATAATCATTGCTCTTAGTGGATTTTCTCACTCAGAGAGCCCGGCTTTGCAAACTCGTGAACTATTTGGAATAAAAGTAACCAGCTTGGACTTGCAAAGATGAACATTGGCATTCTCTACTACGCTTTTCTTAATTATTAGAATAAATTCATGACAGGTCACTGATGCCAGTAGCTTTAGACCTAAATCTGTCTACAGACTGTAGACTGTAGTCACTGATGCTGTGCTTTAATACTGTACAGAACCATACATTAGGGTCCATTCTTTTCACCATATATACAGTATGTATATACACATTTGCCGTATAGGATTGTGTTTATATAGTATGAGACAAAACAACAATTCATCATTGACCATTTCAGTGTCCTCTCTCTCTCTCTCTATATATATATATATATATATATATATATATATATATATATATATATATACTGTATATATGGTGAAAAGAATGGACCCTAATGTATGGTTCTGTACAGTATTAAAGCACAGCATCAGTGACTACAGTCTACAGTCTGTAGACAGATTTAAGTCTAAAGCTACTGGCATATATATATATATATAGAGAGAGAGAGAATTGTGTATATACTGTATATAAATTGTATTGTAAAGTATATACTGTATAATGTAGTTCTAACTTCTACCACTTAACTCACAAGGCTTATCTCTAATCTCTCCTTTGTCCTCCTTGTTTTGTGTGTAAATGGTGTGCATTGCTGTGCTGGGCAGTCATAAATCAAACGTTAGCCATTTGAGGGCTAAACTGGGAGCTCTTTCCTCTGACCCAGGTTATTCACATTCAACAGCAGGATAGCCTTCATGGGCAGAGTTGCCGTGAAAAGGTAGTCCTACAGTACAGGGCATGTGTATAATAAATACAATAGTCACTCTTCTTACAATAGTCTAGAAACAGTGGCACAGCCGCTGAACGGTAATGTTGAGCAGACCCAGATGCTGTGTGTGCTTCCCCATGCGCACAGTAAACTGAATATCATTAGCTAGACCCACACTCATCAATCATTCATCAAAGGCCTTGTCACCATATACATTTTCCACAGCAGATACAGGATTGATTCCACATTTGTGTTCACACGTAAAGTGGGACCGAAATGAATTAAGGGCCCCAGGTCATGTGACCGGGGCGATGGCCTCGACGTCTGGTCCAGTCCCACAGGGAGCATGGGAAGTAGGTTTACTGGAGAAAATTAACGGTAAAGCTTTTTTTTTCCTACAGTATATGGATAATGGCTGCCCGCCCCATTTAACGGTGTCTGTGATTTATGGAGAACCCTCACACAGCAGGGCTTACCGGATCACCAGCACTTCATCTCATCTCTTCTCTCTCTCTCTAGCTCTGCTTGTCTCTCTCTCTCTCTCCCTCTCTAGCTCTGCTTGTCTCTCTCCCTCTCTAGCTCTGCTTGGCTCTCTCCCTCTCTAGATGTTTGTCTCTCTTCCTCTCTAGCTCTGTTTGTCTCTCTTCCTCTCTAGCTCTGTTTGTCTCTCTCTCTCCCTCTCTAGCTCTGTTTGTCTCTCTCTCTCCCTCTCTAGCTCTGCTTGTCTCTCTCTCTCCCTCTCTAGCTCTGTTTGTCTCTCTCTCTCCCTCTCTAGCTCTGCTTGTCTCTCTCTCTCCCTCTCTAGCTCTGCTTGTCTCTTACACTCTCTCTCCCTCTCTAGCTCTGCTTGTCTCTCTCTCCCTCTCTAGCTCTGCTTTTGTCTCTCTCCCTCTCTAGCTCTGCTTGTCTCTTACCCTCTCTCCCTCTTTCTCTCCACCCTTCTTTCCCTCCTCTGTCTCTCTCTTCCCAGCCTGAGGTCAACACCATCCCCGCCCTCTCGTTGCTGAGTACATCACTGCACAGCGCTTGCACTTCAAGCACAAGATTGGCTGTGATTAATGGACATATGTCAGCCATAGATAAACGTTCAATTCATACAGTATGTTTCACTCCTCCCTCTTTCACTGGTATTTTTGTGCGTGGCTGTAAGCCAGTGCACCAAAGATAGCAAATCTCCGGTTGTCACTCCCTCCCTCCTTCCCTCCCTCCTTCCCTCTTTCCTTCCCTTCCTCTGTCGTGTTGTTGACCTGTAGTTCTATGTTGCTACCACAAGAGGCAGTGGTCCCAGAACATCAAAACAAAAACACTATGACACCACACATCTTCCAGATTCTGCCTCCCATCCCAAAGGTTGTGGGTTCAAGCTTTGGGGTGGACAATATTTTGTCACTGGATGTTATAGAAGCTATGTAAAATGTGGTTACCTGGTGGTGCTATGTCAGTTATTGAATTTATGTGCAGTAATTGAACATTTGAAATACTCCTGTTTTGAAATTATACCTACAGTATACTGTAGGTGTCTCAGTAATTACCCATTATATATAAGCCTATACTGCATGTATTTACAGGTAAATGTTTTTTCAGGTGGACAGAAGGCCTTCCTGGACCCTCAGACCCCACATTTACGCCTGATTTTGTACTTGCTTTTCTCTGCAAATAATGTGATGTATCATGACAAAACTCGATGGGTATATTGTGTATATATTTCACAATATTTCCCATTGAGTTTTGGCATGATACATCACATTATTTGCGGAGAAAAGCAAGTACAAAATCTCACTATTTCCCATTGAGTTTTGGCATGATACATCACATTATTTGCAGAGAAAAGCAAGTACAAAATGAGGTGTCCATCGGGGACCCGCTGTAGGTCCGCTAGCGGGTGTTATCTGGGTTAATCCCTTATCTTTATCCAGAAACAGAAGTTGAACCAATTGCAGCAAAATAGATAACGTTACAGGAATCATCAGTGTAACTGCTTTAGCCACTGACCGCTACCATTAATGTTATGGAAGCTGCTGCTAGTTGTTGTGAGCTCATGAGCTAACTGGCTATCTCGCTCTTATTGTGCTGGATTAGCATTGGAAGCATTGGAACTGATGTGTCCAGGCGACAAGACCTATCTTAATTTATCAGACATTATTTCATATCATTTCAATTCACAGCTATTTCAGTGGCATGACTAGCTTCCATCCTACCAGTCCTGAACAGAAACAAGCCAGCCACGCACATAAGCCAGGCTGGACCTGGCCTGGTTTTCATATTTTCCAAAAGCATTTTTTCCAAAAGCTGTCTGTGAAGATAAACATAGTTGTTTACTTCAAAGGGAGGGGATTTCACATGGTTTCACTATAAATGTAGATTAGAGTGTAGATTAGAGTGTAGCAAAACATTTCCATCTTTTCCATCATTTCACACTTTCTGTGTGGAAGGGATGCATTCATGGCTGTGGCGTGTCTGAATGCTCTTTTAAGGCAGGTTCAGTTCATGGCTGTTCATTTGTCAGTGAGTATAAGTAATTTATCAATGACTTGACCGGTATGAGTTAGCGCAGTGAGTGATCAAACGCACATTGACTCAGCAAATTCCCCAGCGATCACATTCACATGTTCAATACACTCAGTGTTGTGTTACCGCAATCGATTCTGCCCGCGATGCCGGCCCCTGCCACTTCCTTAAGGACGCCCATTAAATATTTACGCATCCATGTCGATCTTGCGCGACATTGAGCGAAAGGTAGTCATTGACGTGACTTAGCTCGGGCGCTCTCCTGCAAATGCCTCAATGTGCCTCCCCTCGTCATCCGAGCCCCCTGCTAAACTCAACCTGGTTCGTCTTACTTTAATCCCCGAGCTAGTCCAGAAATAACCCTCTATCGGACCCCAATCCTGGTGCGGTCCGGTCCATCTACGTCTTCAGGGTCCGATTGGTTTTCATTGCAGTCATTCAATCAGCTGCAGGATTAGACCTGAGAAACGAGAGACCAGGACCATTAGGGACTTTTAAGCGGTCGCGTCAGGAGACACCAGGAGGTCCCGGATACACTGTGCCCTTCTGAGTTCGGTACTTAAACAGCCGTGTTAAAACATTAGCACTTTGCAAGCCTCAGGCCCGGTGTCACTTCTCTTTGGAGACTGTGTTCTCTGGTGTCTCCCCATCCGCCGGTCTCTCCCTCCGTTTGTCCGTCCATCAATCCACTCATCCCTCCATTAGCCTAAATCCTTTAGCACGAGAGAGACCCTTCCCCGTCTCCACGGCGATGAGGATAATGACTCTTGAATCACTCCTTTCATCCAGGGATCTGAGACAGAGAGAGAGAGAGAGGGGGGGGGGTTGTAGAGAGAGAGAGAGGGGGAGAGAGAGGGAGAGGTATAGAGAGGTAAAGAGAGAGAGATAAAGAGGGAGAGAGAGTGAGAGAGAGGGAGGGAGAGAGAGGAAAGATACAGTAAAACAGCCCAGTGCTGCAGAGCACCTGTGTCTGGAACTAGAATCACAGCTGATTCATTATGGAATAGATGTGTATGTATTATGTCCTGGACCGCATAGCCTTGACTGACCCACTAGTGGACTGAGGGCCTGTGTGTTGTAAAGCCTCCTCCCAGGAACACAGTCCAGCCTGGTGGAGCACTGGCATCTCTCTCTCTCTCTCTCTCTCTCTCTCTCTCTCTCTCTCTCTCTCTCTCTCTCTCTGGGATCAACTGAGTATCACCAGGCATCTCTCTCCCTCTGCTTCTCTCTCTCTCTCTCTCTCTCTCTCTCTCTCTGCTTCCCTCTCTCTCACACACGCATAAATACAATATTGTTTAGCAGTCTACAGCCCCGCCCCAAATAAGCTGTGTGCTGGATGCCTGAGCTCCCTCAGGGCCCAACACCCCCCCCCCCCCCCCAGTAAGAGAAACAAAGCCTCCCCAGCCCAGAGGCCCTCACCTCCACCGCCAGGCCTGACCCCTGGACCGGGACACACAGGGCCGTCAGTACACAGGCTAGGGTGGAGGGAGGCATGCAGTCAAAGACTGGTCCACTATGGCCCCTCTCTCTCTCTCTCTCTCTCTCTGTCTCTCTCTCCGTCTCTCCTTGTCTCTCTCTCTCTCTCTGTCTCTCTCTGTCTCTCCTTGTCTCTCTCTCTCTCTCCGTCTCTCTCTCTGTCTCTCTCTCTCTGTCTCTCTCTCCGTCTCTCTCTCTCTCTGTCTCTCTCCATCTCTCTCTGTTTCTCTCTCTCTCCGTCTCTCTCTGTCTCTCTCTCCGTCTCTCTCTGTCTCTCTCTCTGTCTCTCTCTCTCTGTCTCTCTCTCCGTCTCTCTCTCTCTCTGTCTCTCTCCATCTCTCTCTCTCTGTCTCTCTCCATCTCTCTCTCTCTGTCTCTCTCTCTCTGTCTCTCTCTCCGTCTCTCTCTCTCTGTCTCTCTCTCTCTCCGTCTCTCTCTGTCTCTCTCTCTGCTGGACTACCTGTACCAGGTCCAAAGCAAACGTTTCCATCCGCATCACTCGGCAGCTCGTTATGTGAGAGCCCATTCCCGCTCACGTTTGATTCGGAGGATGTTTTTTTTATTTCTTCTCCTCCCTCTAGCGCCCCTGCCCTCTTTTGGTATTTACACAGCTGGATTTTAACAAGGGCCGTACAGAGGAGAGCATTCTGTGAATGCCAGCTCGAAAGTTCACCCCCCCACCCCCACGTCCACCCACCCCACTGCTCCTGTCGGCTCCTCGTCTCTAGTCCCCGCCCCCCCACCCCTACCCCCATCACCCACTCCCCTTCAGGTCTACGGGCAAGGATGTCTGGCCAATTAGAGGTGGACGCGGCCCGCTGTTCTGTTGACGAGGCAGGCGCCGACAGTGCGAAGGACGCCTTAACGCAGACCTTCAAGAAGAACAAAAGAAGTTCTGTCCTCCCTCGTTATCCCGCAAGAGCGTCCAATCGATGCCACGCACGCTGCGCAGGTCGTGTCGTGTGTGGACTTCATTAGACCGTGGAAAGAAAACAGCCCCTATTAGTCTCTCCTGCAGGCCACAAACACACCCCAAGGTCGTGTTTACGGCCCTAGACGGTACGTGATGAACGATCGTTAATTATGCCGGGTCAGGAAACGACGTTTCTTTTTTTTCTTTTTTTTTACCACCGACCGTGACCAGAGGCGGCGATCCGCACAGCGTATCCGTGCATCGCAGGTGAAGACGGTGAAAAATAATTAGCGTTGTGTGCGAGCTTACACGCCCGAGTGTTGCCCCCCCCCGAAATGTCATCAGGACCTTGAGATTACAACGGAAAATCATTTACGGGCCCCGTAATGCAGAGAGACAGGCAGGGGAGACTGTGCATGCTGCTCCCCGGCCCTAGAGGGGCTTGGCTCCTCAGCTGATTGTCCCCTGGCCTCGGCAGCGGTCAACACCACGCCAGAAACATTCACAAACACAAACAACAGGGAGCTTGATTACAGCGGTGATCTCCCATCATTCAGCCACTCTCTCTCTTTCTGTCTCTCTCTCTCTCTCTCTCTCTCTCTCTCTGTGTCTGTCTCTCTATCTCTTTCTCTTTCTCTCACCCCATCATAAATAAGGGTACATCTCTGTCATGACAGAAATACACTCGTGCTGATCCCTGATCAGTTCAACCATCTCTTTTTACTAGTTGAAATTCCAACTTGATCTCCACAGACTGAGCCTGAGAATACTGGCAGTGTTTTCCTTTTTCTCCCTCTCTCTCTCTCTCTCTCTCTCTCTCTCTCTCTCTCTCTCTCTCTCTCTCTCTCTCTCTCTCTCTCTCTGTGTGCCACTGCCTGTGGGAGAAGGCCTTACTGTAGGTCGCGCCTGAGAGAGAGCGAGACAGATGGAGAGAGAGCGAGAGAGAGAGAGAAAGAGCGAGAGAGAGAGAGAGAGAGAGAGAGAGAGTGCATCATTCAGCTCTACAGTTCCTGCCCAGATCATCGCACACAGAGTGACATGCAACACAGATCCCCTCAGGGTAGAGACACACTCAGCGGGGAGGGGGGGGGCAGGGGGCTGCTGCTTCACATCCAGGGAGGGAGGGAGGGAGAGAGAGAGAGAGGCAGAGAGGGAGGGTTAGAGGGAGAGAGAGAGGGAGGGAGGGAGAGAGAGAGGGAGGCAGAGAGGGAGGGTTAGAGGGAGAGAGAGAGAGAGAGAGAGAGGGAGGGAGGGAGGGAGGGAGGGAGGGAGGGAGGGAGAGAGAGAGAGAGAGGCCCTCTGCTGCAATGTTGACATCTGCTGGCCACTAAGGTTCAGCACAGTCCACCACATCTCTCTCTCTCTGTCTGTCTCTCTCTCTTTCTCTCTCCACCACATCTCTCTCTCTCTGTCTGTCTCTCTGTCTGTCTGTCTCTGTGTGTGTCTTTCTCTCTCTCTCTCTCTCTCTCTCTCTCTCTCTCTCTCTCTCTCTCTCACTCTCTCTCTCTCTCTGTCTGTCTGTCTGTCTCTCTCTCTCTCTCTCCACCACATTTCTCACTTTCTCTCTGTCTGTCTGTCTGTCTGTCTGTCTGTCTGTCTGTCTGTCTGTCTCTGTCTATCTGTCTCTGTCTCTGTCTCTCTCTCTCTCTCTCTCTCTCTCTCTCTCTCTCACTCTCGCTCTCTCTCTCTCTCTCTCTTGGCCTCTCTGTCTCTCTCTCTGTCTCTCACTCTCTCTCTCTCTCTCTCTCTCTCTCTTGGCCTCTCTGTCTCCATCTTGCAGGGGGGCGCTGGCCGTTAATAGTTTTCTGTCCAGAATCAATCCGGCTGTCTCCATTTAATGTCCTTTCTGTCAGTCTCCAGAGACAATTTTTCATTGTTATATTGAGTGCGAAAGATTGGGGGTGCTGGTAGACGCCCTTCAAACTATTTTCTTGCACTGTGAGGAGATGTGGACGGAGAGTGGGTTTATTTTGGGGGCTGGGTACCAGAAAGTCAATGCGGCCAAGTGGCAACTGTTGAATTTTGTGGTGGGGCAAGCAAAGTTGTCAATTTACAAGACTAGGAAATGCCAAATTGAGAAGGGTCGACGGCATGACTCATTGTTTATTGCTCTGGTGAAAGCGAGAGTCCGGGTTGATTTGAGGTTTTTCTCCTTGATGAGCAATGTGGATGAGTTCATATTGCAGTGGTGTTTTAATTATGTGGTCTGTTCGGTTATTGAGGGGGGGCTGGTTTTTAATACTATATTTGCATAGGTTTTAGGGTATGTGATTTATTTTTATTGTTGGGATTGTATGTGGATGGTGTAATCCATGAGCATGTGATTTGTTGAATATTGTTAATTAAAGGTTTGTTAAAAATAAAAAAAATCTCTCTCTTTCTCTCTACACCACATCTCTCTCTCTCTGTCTGGCTGGTGACTGGTGCATCTGATGGCATCTGCTTGGAAATGGCTACAACGGGGTGTGTGTGTGTGTGTGTGTGTGTTTGTGTGTGTGCATGTGTGTGTGTGTGTGCTACATACATGCCTTAGTGTGCCTTAGTTTGTATGTTTTTGCTTTGCGCATGTGCGCGCGTCAGTGAGAGAGGGAACATCTTGGCTCAGCTTGAACATAGCCTGCAGCATCACCACCACACACAGAGGGATCCCCCCCCCCCTCCACCCCAGCCGGATCCCTTCTGTGATTCCGCCCCCACCCCCAACCCCCAACCCCCCCCCCCCCCCCCCCCGGGTGGAAACACACACAAATAAAGATGGTCGCGGTCCATGGGGCTGCTATTTTTCTTCCCCCCCCCTCTCCAGGAAACCTAATCAGACAGGAAAGGCGTTTGTTTTCAAAGTCTTCTGGGTCCCACAGAGAGGGAGGGGGTGTGTGTGATTCAGCCACGTACTGTATAGGCACTCTTATTAAGAGTGTGTTGAGTTTGTTTGTTTTTTGTCCGTGTTGTGAAAGACATCCAGTGTGACACACACACACACACACACACACACACGTTGTGTGTGCCGTATACACATGACGCTCATTATCTGTCCTATCATCTCCTTTCATATTATTATTATTATTATTGTTATTATTATTATTATTATTATATGTCTCGCTCTCAGCATTGAATGTTAAAATTGTCAGGGTAAGTTACTCGCTAACCCTCTCATGCCATCGTGTGGTTTGAGCATCTTTCTGAGAGACAGCCGATGTTAAACAGATTTCAGGCTACAGCTGGGAGAAATCTGCACCTATGTACTGTACACACACACACACACACACATGCTGCTCTCTCCTTCCTCCCTCTCTCTCATCATTCTTCTCTTTTGCACCACGGAGTCTCTTTAATCTCATCAGGAACACGCGTGTGTGTATTTATAGTAGGCTCGGGCTGCGCAGCCAACTTACCAGGATCTGTACTCTGAATGGCGCCGCAATCACAGTAGTGGCAACGCCATCCGTCCCCTATCTGCCCCACATAACCACGCCATCCGTCCCCTATCTGCCCCACATAACCACGCCATCCGTCCCCTATCTGAACCACATAACCACGCCATCCGTCCCCTATCTGCCCCACATAACCACGCCATCCGTCCCCTATCTGCCCCACATAACCACCCCATCCGTCCCCTATCTGCCCCACATAACCACACCATCCGTCCCCTATCTGCCCCACATAACCACCCCATCCGTCCCCTATCTGCCCCACATAACCACGCCATCCATCCCCTATCTGCCCCACATAACCACGCCATCCGTCCCCTGTCTGCCCCACATAACCACGCCATCCGTCCCCTGTCTGCCCCACATAACCACGCCATCCGTCCCCTATCTGCCCCACATAACCACGCCATCCGTCCCCTATCTGCCCCACATAACCACGCCATCCGTCCCCTATCTGCCCCACATAACCACACTGTAAGTGCCAAGGGGGTTTGACCTGCCTCATCATTATTCTGTTCCATACTCAAGTCACGGGATCCATACATTTGCATATATTAATCACAGCCTGGAGATGCTCCTCTTGATGAGGTGTATTTCAGAGTGGCTGAATAGGTTTCCATTGGTTGTAGTAGAATGAATGAATGAATGAATGAATGAATGAATGAATGAATGAATGAATGAATGAATGAATGAATGAATGAATGAATGGTGAGGGGAGGTTTGGAGCAGTGTTGTTCTCTTTCCTGTGGGTGAGGATGTAGAGTAATCTCTTGTCTCTGCGTTACGGAGGCTGGATGGGCTTTGGTGATTCCGTTTGGAATCGAATCAACAAACGGAGAGAGAGAGGGGGGGCGGGGGTGAAAGAATGAACACTGATTGCAATGTTATTATCACTGTTCGCGAACAATGAATGAGTTTTGTGATGGAGGGTGACATGCTCGGAATAGACCTAAGACACAATACTGTAGTAGTAGTGTTGTACAGCGCATGGCACGCACAGCGTTTTCTGAGTGGAGAATAAATAGAAAAAATGGTGTTTGTCTGGAAGAGTGAAGGGTTAACTGTTTCCCACAGTGCCTCACAGTGAATGTTTTTATTTGCTCTTAGATGGTGACATATTTCTCAACCTTTCATTGTGTCTGACAGGACAGGTCAAGACTAATGCCTGTTAGTCCTTACCCCTCAACAGCAGAAACATGTTTTTCAAATCCAATGGTATTTCGGGTATCTTAGGCTACTAGTTATCCCTCTCTGAATTGTTGGTCTCAGAAGTCAGAACTGCTTCTTACTGTATATATACATATTGGAACTGACATGCTGTACATGGGAAATGGCACAGAGCCTAGTATTGTACCCTGAGACACGCCGGTGACTTTTTTGGCTACAGCGCTGTAGCAGTGTCACTTTGACAAGGCACCCAGAGTAAACAGTGTTACTCTCAGTGCTTCCTTCTCTTCCTCCCCTACTACATTTAAGCATATTGTAGAAATAACACACCAATGACCAGAAAAAAAACATATTTTGAGTTAAAGATCTGTCGGAACATTATATCTGCCCCGCTCTATTCAACTATGTCCACAAGTTTGATGCATCCCAATAACTATAACTAGTATAACTATAAAACTGGATAGCACTGGGTAAAGTGCATCTGGGTTCATTTTAGGATAAATAAATGCATTTCTAAATATTTTAAAGCCTACCAGTCTTTAGAGCCGACCAGTCTTAGCCTTAGGTTGTCAAAAACGAACATTCTCCTTTAACCCCCCTCCTCTTTGTTGGAGACGGATAATGCAGTTTTAATTCTAACCCAGGATATTGGGGCTTGGAAAATACAAAAACCTCTCTATCTGGAATGTCTCCCTCCCATAATTTGTTTGTTAGAAAATCCTGTCCTCCAGGGTGGTTCTTAGGGGCCCCGCTACAGTCGGAGCCATTAGAGCAGCAGCTGTTTGGGCGCAGAACCTGATAGCACTCACATTGATTCAGTTCTGGCTTACTTCATTGGGCCAGGAGGCTCAGCGGCTGAGGCGAATAGAGATTTTAGAGAGTGAGCAACAACCTCCACTCCCCCCCTCCACACACACACACACACACACACACACACACACACACACACACACACACACACACCACCCCTAGTTCAGCTTGATGTTTCCAGACATTTGAGCTGTATTGTATGAGGAGGAGGATTAGCAGCATGCAACAGCCTGGCCAAGTCTCACTGCGGTGCAGATGTTGAGCGCATACTGTAGCTCAGCCTGCGACGGCGGGGTCGGCCGGCGTGTGGGTCTGCAGCTCCCTGATGTCACTGTGACCTCTGGACCCTGCCAATCACAGCTAGAGGGGGTTAGTGAGGGCTTTTGAATTGCATGGCTGGCATGAGGTGTCATTCCTAGTATCTTGGTGCTATAGAGCTTTGGCTGTGTGTGTGCGTGTGTGTGTGTGCGTGTGTGTGTGTGTGTGTGTGTGTGTGTGTGTGTGTGTGTGTGTGTGTGTGTGTGTGTGTGTGTGTGTGTGTGTGTGTGTGTGTGTGTGTGCGTGCGTGCGTGCGTGTAATCAATATACACATTTTTAGTTTGGGAAAAATATGTTGTGTTTTACACTGTTGCTATAAAACACTTTAACATGAACTACTGTATACAAGCCTCACACACTTATTGTCTGTGAT
Organism: Borostomias antarcticus; assembly: GCF_949987555.1. Lineage (NCBI taxonomy): Eukaryota > Metazoa > Chordata > Actinopteri > Stomiiformes > Stomiidae > Borostomias > Borostomias antarcticus. The sequence continues at coordinate 5,074,405 of NC_140246.1, forward strand.
GGTATATTTAATCTCACCCACCTCATAAAGAAGCGCAACAGTCACAATAACATTCCTGGAACATTTTCACCACAGACTAAACATAGACAGGAACAGCAGGTCAAAACCAGAGACTTGGGTGTAGTTTTAAATTCTTCCAGCAGATGTCAGGCTTTCCCTAGATTTTGCAAGGGAGGCGGCTGATGTGCACTAGGCGTTGCAGTGTATTCAAGTCATGTAGTGTTCTGATTCTTAATGGCACAGAAAGATAGCTGCCAGACAGCAGAACACTATGCCCTTGAATCGAATTGAGTTTCATTCAGAGGAAGGAAAGAGTGTAATGAGAAGTTTTGTGACATTCGACCAGTATTATGGTACAATAAGCCTATGTCCTCTGAGCAACAATCTGTGATTTTAGTATTGCAATAGTGTACACAGGGGATGCAACTTGTAGTAGCTGGTTTTCAGCCATACTTCACAGTGTGCTGGTCCTTCCAGATCCCCTGCTGTCTGTGAAAATGCAAAACATGATCCATTATGAGATCATGGAAACACCAGCTCTAGCTACTGTATAGGCCTGTTTACATTAGAACATGGCAACCATTTTGACTGGCTCATATTCAGTAGCTTTAGAGAGGCCTCAGTGAGATCCTACATGCTTCAGGGAACCAGCAACCAAAATGCCAGTCACTCCCAGGTTAAGCTTCTGCCAGGCGTTGACATTTAAAGTAGCCGAATGTTCAACACAGAGGATAAGTAAAGCAGAGGCAAGGAGACACTTGACTGACGCTTGTGTCCAATTAACTGAACTTTCAAAAGACAGTGGGGAGACAGGCTGACGTGACTGTCTGCCATAGCAACATTTTCTGATAGGGCATAGAGATTATGAAATATCTTGTGTCAACAAATCATCTCCCTCTGGAATTTCAACACTTGTGACTTGGAGACTGGCCTCAAGGATGTGTTCATATAAGAATAATTCACAGACAAATCATGCAATAGCTAAAAGAGGCAGATTGTAACAATAATTTTAGTGTATGCTTTATATTCTATACTGTATAGGGCAGGCCTACCCATCAAATAATACCAAACCAAAATATAGCCTACTACATGAAATTAAAAATACATGAAAATAATAAGAAAAACAAAACAAAAAGTAAGTGTGTTTTGAGTTCTTTTTATTCTAGTATTTTAATTTGCTGTGATTATTTGGTGAGAGTTTGAGAGAGAATCTACAGACTCATTGCTCCTCCTCATTGCCCAGGAAAAGTGCGTATTTCGGCTATTTCTGGACTTAACTTTAAAAATAAAAATAAAATCAGGAAAGAGAGACGGTTATGGACCGAATTTATTATCAATCTACACACTTACTATAATAATTGTGAATTTAACACAAATCGGATTAAATCCCAAATCATTGTGTGAATTTTTCAATGTGTGAGCATGCGCAGTCGTCACCCGCCTGTCAGCGTAGTGAGTTGAGGAACTTTTGAAAGTGCCAGACAGACAGTCAGCGTAAAATGCGCCGTGACCAATACAGGAACGACTAAGGTAAGGTGATTAAGGTTCCAGTTCTGTTATTACGTTCTTTCTGTTATGTAAACTATCTAGTGTTTTTATATGCGATAAGCCTTAAGACTTTTTTCTCCGTCATTCCACGTATTCGAGGTGATCAAGGTATTCTAATTCGGTCCAGGTGTTGAGGGAGTCGTGATCTGCTCCCCAGTCTGTCCGTGGACCGACCTCTGCGTTACCGGAATGCCCAGCAGGATTATTCCATTGCCAAACTGTTGAGAAATTAACTGAGTTTGACTAAATGTAAACTGAAAGTAGGCCGCATACCCTAGGCTACACGCTGCGCAGGTTTAGTACTGAATAAACATGAATGGGCCTGACGCAGTCAGCGGATATGCTCAAGAGAAGTCTTACGCCTACAAACGATAGACTCGATTTGAGTCACATAGTTTATATTTCGGTGTTCCTGCTTGTATCAACCATCTGCAATCAGTAGGCCTAACATGATGACCGTTCTGCTCATTCCAATATAGATTAAAAATACAATCGTCTTTGACTCAGCATATTCCTGACTGAATGAATGAATGATTTTTTTTCTATTATTATTATTGTGTCATGCATAGCCTACTATAACACTGCATTACATAACATTACAGTCATTTAGCAGGTTATAATAGCCTACGCCTACAGTATATGACACCAAACATACATGATCATATTTGCAAATACTTTATAATCTGGAACGACAATGGCCGGGTTTCCCGATAAAGAACCCTCTTAAGGAACCCTTCTTAAGCAACCCTTTGCATGGGAGTTAAGAAGTGGGCTACTTTGGAGTTAAGTGCTTCTTAACTCATTCGGGGAAACCGGGCCAATGTCGACTATGTCTCATTTTGTAGCGTTTGGGTACCCGCTCTCGTCTGGGAGAACACAATTCACCTAATAATGCTCACTAGTGTATGAAGTGTTGTGCTAATGTGCTGTTGGTGAACAGGTATCATCATAGTCCAGCAGTCAAACCAACTGGAGTCGCATGTCTTTGACGTCCTGCTGCTACTGTCACCAGTGTGTTATGCTAATGTGGCCGGGTTTCATTTCCCTCCCTGGATGCCGGCTTGCCAGTCATATCACATGCTGCTGAGCCCTTTGTAGCGGCAGCACAGCTGTCAGGAGAGAGAGCGGTTATCTCCAAGTCACAGAGGGTTTTCGTGTTGAAAGGAAATCATCCTGCTTTCACTTCCGATTCTCGTGGCTGTCAAGGTCTGCGGAATGCCACAGTCTGTGTCTTCAAGTTAGGAAATGATTGAAAAACAAAAAGCCTCCTCTTCTGTCACTCATGTTGGTTTTGGAGTTGTATTTGAGAAATCCCATAGCGAGGAGTTGATTGGATGTACTGTACCTCACTGTTTTTATATTGTCCCAGACTTCTTCTTTTATCCAAACATTGTAGGCCATCAACATAAATTGTTATGAAGAGCTTGTGTCTAATAAAACATATTTTTCCCCTTAGTTCTTCGAGTGAATACAGATCCTCCACAATGATTTCAGCAACTGATCTTGAACAGCTTGCAGAAATAGGTGAGAATGCATGTTTCTTCACACCATGACCATGCTGAGGATATAGCTATTACAAATGAAGTCATAGGTTGGGTGACTCAAGGGATATATTGTCATTTTCACAAAAGGGAGGCCATTAAGTCACTTAAAAAACAGAAACTGGGCTCAATACTTGTGAAACCCATGAGTAAACTAAGCAGATCCAGATCCTCACTGCTCAGTAGTGATCTCGTTCACCATGCCAGTGAGTCCAACAACATCCAGTTTGGGTTTTACCCAACGTGAGTCAGCCTGTGACCGGTAGGCTATCAAACACAGAGGAAGTGAATCACTCCACGGAACCAGGGAACCAATCACGAGGTGTGTTTCTTCTAAACCGCTCGTTCCCATTAGACATTCCGCACCATGTCACTGCCACACACACTCAGGCTATTTCTGGTCGTGGCAAGCTTACAATAAGTAGCCATCAAGACAGAGGACAAGTCCTTCTCCTGATGAGGTTGGCCAAGTCCATAATTACATCTGGAGGGGGGTACTGCTGCTGGATGTGCTTTGTTAATTAAACAGTCTGGCAGGACCCGACCGGACCACATTCCCTCGGCTGTGAGTCAGTGCACTCGATGCCCTGCACCACTCAATCTTTCTCACTTTCTCTCTATCTGACTCTCTCTACCTCTCTCTCTCTCTTTCTCTCTGCCATGGGCTTTGAGGTCACTCAGCCCAAGCTGTGTGACTGACCGCTCTCGTTATGACTTCAAGGAAGTCGAGCTGGAAAGAACCGACAATGACCAGAAACCTTTTTGTGTGACGTAATTGTCGGCAAACGTTTTTTCTTTTGCTGCTTGTTAGAAAACTGTTTCCTCCCGCCCTCCAACAGTGTAGTAGTATCTGATACTGTTACCTTTTCCTAGTTTGTCCTGAGTCCAGTGAGTGATTGTCATGAGATGGAGGGCACATTTCTCTGGCCTGACCACGTATTCTGCTTTTGGAATCCCTTTCCCTGTCAAGTCGTTACAGAGACGCTCTTGGCTAAGAAACTTGAACATGGAAGACCGTTGTCCACCCAAAATCAACAGCTGGTCCTCGGGGCACTTCCTCTCCTCTATCAGTCTGTGTATTTATAGTCTGCTTATCTGCCCACCGAAAAGAAGAATTACAAATACGAGCCACAAATTGAACTGGAATTTCCAGCCAAAGTTTTGGACACTAGAGCATAGTTTTTTCCTGTGTGTGTATCAGTTTCCTGAGGTGCAAAAACAGGAGCGGGTACGTTGACTCTGGGAACAATCCAAACGTGAATTCAGTGATGGGAAACGTGAATTCAGTGATAGGAAACGTGAATTCAGTGATAGGAAACGTGAATTCAGTGATAGGAAACGTGAATTCAGTGATGGGAAACGCCTACAGTATGTTAGCGCTACATTGTTTCCTTATTATTGTCAACAAAAGTGTTACATCAGTGATGTATTTCTGTAAAGACTACTCTGTAAAAAAAAAAGCATTACAACAGCATATCTGATTACCCAGAATGCCTCAGGCCAACCTTATTTCTGATCTGACCCTTCCTCCCATCAGAACTTCAGAAGGAGGAGGAGGAGGAGGCCGCGGAGGAGCAGAGGGACCTGAGGGGGCGCCCCCCCGTCCCCCCGCCCCCCGGGAGCAGGGCCAGCCCGGACTCGTCACACCCGTACTACGACGTGGCTCGCCACGGAATCCTCCAGGTGACAGGTGAGCGGGACACCCTGGTGTGTGACAGCCTCCCCAGCCGTTCGTTGGTATTGTTGTTGTTTATTGTTGTTTATTTGGATCCCCGTTAGTTGTTACAAACAAGGCAACAGCTATTCTTCCTGGGGTCCATGCTAATACCTGAGACTGGGTATGCAGTTATGCTGGCATGAAAGACGCTTTTGTATTAAGCTTTTCTGTTGTTAAGTTGTACAAGACAAAGTCCAACTCAAAGCAGGAAAAGCTGGATCCCCATCCAAAGCAGGAAAAGCTGGATCCGCTTGTGTTCCCCCACCCCAGATGTACCCAATGGATAAAGTTTTCCATTGTAGTTACCACTCGCATCACTAAACAGAGATAACGAGTTCAGTTCGACAGCATCTGTTTATAATAACGTTCACGGACAAAGCCTTTTCCCATTAGCTGTGTTGACTTGAGCCTGTTCCCTGATTACTGCCAAAGAGCTGGACGAGCTTATCAAAATCAACGTGTCCCAGGTTCACATGGCTGGGGGCTCTGAGATCAGACTCTGTATGAGCGAGGGGTGGAGGAAGGCATGGGTTGAGGGGGGATTACTGTACATGGTCACTGATGCTTCCCCTGTCTCTCTCCCCCTCTCTCTGCCCCCTCCCCAGGGGATGACAATTATGGCAGGAAGCTGGTAATCTTCAGTAGCTGCTGCATGCCCCCCTCCCACCAGCTCAACCACCATCGCCTATTAGAGTGAGTGAGTGGGTGAGTGAGTGAGTGAGTGAGTGAGTGAGTGAGTGAGTGAGTGAGTGAGTGAGTGAGTGAGTGAGTGAGTGAGTGAGTGAGTGAGTGAGTGAAAGAGAGTGAGTGAGAGGGTGACTGTCTGTCTGTGTGTCTCTCTCTCTCTCTCTACGGATATTAGCAGATCTTTCTTTATCGTGTAATGGCATATATAGTTCTGCGTGGTTGATTCTCTGTGTGTTTACCTACTACTCGGACACCACTGAGCTCAGCTCAGTCACCTCAGCGACAGACTGATGTCTCCAGCCCGCCTGTTCGCAGGTACCTGAAGTTCACTCTGGACCGGTACGTGGAGAGCGACTACACGGTGGTGTACTTCCACCACGGCCTGCGCAGCAACAACAAACCCTCTCTGCGCTGGCTCCGCGACGCCTACAGGGAGTTTGACAGGAAGTACGTCACCATGGCCTCTCCAACACACACACACACATACACACACACACATACACGCACACACACACACACACGCACACACACACACACACATGCGCACACACACACACACCCCACACACACACACTCACCCCACACACACACATACATACACACGCACACACACACACACCCCACACACATACACAAACACCCCACACACACACACACACACACACACACACACCCCACACACATACACACACGCACATACACACACACACACCCCACACACATACACACACACTACCCTCCAGCACACCAGCCTCCACGGAGCAGAGCTTCCCCAGGATGAAGTGTGTTTACATTAGACTTTCAGGCTCATCATTTAGCTCTTCCCCTGAGAGCTGCTCTATTAAAAGCTCTGCTTAATGATTTAAGGCAGATGGGTGATGGGGGGGGTTAACTTGTCTTGACACATTTTTTGAAGGTACAAATGTCTTGGGGGGGTTCCATAACATTCCATGGTGACATGTTGTATCATGTTTTAGGTACAAAAAGAACCTGAAAGCGCTCTACGTCGTCCACCCAACAAACTTCATCAGAATCATCTGGAACATATTTAAACCCCTCATAAGGTAAGGGACCGCCTTAAAGACGTCTCCCAATCAGATCCACCTGCCAGCGACCTCCCCTCACTCTCCTGTCGACCCCCCTTGCCGTCACGCACAGCCACAAGTTCGGTAAGAAGCTGACGTACGTCAACTACCTGGCCGAGCTCCGAGAACACCTCGGCCACGAGCAGCTCATCATCCCCCCGGACGTCCTCAGGTACGCGTCCCCCGAACCTGAATCCCCGAACCCCGACTGAGAAGAACCACCGATCTCAGTCCCTCTTGGGTCTGCACACCATATACATATATACTACCATATACATATATACTAGACGCCGCATTGACGTTGATTTGATTGCTGCCGGACGAAAAACGCGGCCGCCGTCTTGGTCCGGTACGGAGCTCCGCGAGTGAACTAGTGATGGGTCGGTCGCGAACGATATGGCTCTATGTACTGGCTCTTTTAACGATGGGAGCTGGCTCCCAACTGAGAGCCGATTTCTTTTTTTGTAAATAAATACAAGACTGTAGGTAGGCCTAGTTGATAAATAGATAGTTGTTAGCTGATGGATAAAAACTAAAACTGTTGGATGCTGCTGTTTTGCACTTTGTAATTTTTGATTTTATTTATTTATGTCATTTGACTGTTATGGATAGTTCAAAGACAAAACTATTTTTTTCCACTTATTCCATGTTATCTCTTGATGCAGGGTTACTTATACTGACAAACTGCTGAGGAGGGTTGTCACGTGACAGCGGTACCGGACCAATATAGCAGCCGTATTTTGCGCTGCTCAATCCGTTACGAGTCATCTCGTATTCATATCTATGCTTCACACAGCCACGGTGACCCCCCCCCTCCACCCCCGTGTTTTATTCCGCAGACACGATGAGAGGTTACGGGCAGCTCAGAAGGGCGGCCCCCCTCCCCCGGTGAAGTCCCCTCCCCCCCGACCGCCTCTCCCCACCCAGCAGTTCGGAGTCAGTCTGCAGTAGTAAGTTTTCACTTTTATCATAGTCTGCTCTTACAGACTGAGAGTGATATTCTAACCATGATAATGCCGTCTAAGATGATTGTGTCGTGTTAATTGGTGCTGAACTGGAAGTGCTTCCTCGACAGCATCCTGGAGAAGAATAAAGGTGCTGTGATCCCACCTGTTGTCTCCGAGACTGTCACCTATCTAAAAGAGAGAGGTAGGAGCCCACAACTCTCTCATGATGACACAACGGTCATCATGTTGTCATAGCGTGTGTGACTGCAAATGCAATCACTTCTGAACAGCTCGGGGATGACTCAGTATGCTATGGCTCTCCTAGACCTGGTCCAGGGGGATATCCTATGGATAACGCCCTGTTACTCTCAATGCAATTTGCCTATGAAAGCGCTTCATCGGCCCGGTCGTCCGAGTCTACAGACAAAACCGTTTCGTTACTCACCAAAGTAAACACATCGTTGGAAAGATGAAAGCCTTTTCTTCTTAGTCGCTACAGTTTGTAGTCCCCCACCTTTCAAATAAAAGGAAAATTTTGTACACTTAATGTTTTATATCCACAGCGCATCGACTGTCTTCTTCTACCGGCGAATCGGCGCTCTCCGCTTTGTTTAGCCTACTCACTGCTGCCGCCCATGTCGGGGATGATGCATTACATCTTAAAGTCTCTCAACACCATTTAAGATGTAATGCATCATCCCCGACATGGGCGGCAGCAGTGAGTAGGCTAAACAAAGCGGAGAGCGCCGATTCGGCTCTCCTAGCTAGCAATAACGTCTTGAGGGATCAATGTGTCGAATTTTGTGGCAGAATTTTGTGTAGACTTGGCAGAAATGGAATATAATATTCACAAGTATGTTTTAATAGTGTTTAGTGTATAATCCCATGAAAAAAGATTTTCGTTAGCTTAGAATGAGCCATTTTTATCGACATGGGGAGTGGGTCCTTCCACGGAGGCCGCCATATTGCACCATGTAACTGCATTCAGGTGGTTGCAATCTGCAAACTCACCACTAGATGCCGCAAAAAATGACACACTGCGCCTTTAAATTAAAGTAATAGTTTAAAACCAGCAAAACCCAAACCTCTCTCCCCCCCGTGTGGTCAGGGCTCCAGACAGAGGGCATCTTCAGGAGGTCTGCACGCGTCCAGCTCATCAAGGACATCCAGAAACTCTATAACCAGGGTGAGTGCCTCTAGGGTCTCCCGGCACCACGACTCCTTATCTCCCTCTACCAGGAAGTGGGATCAATAATGCTCAATCTCCACTGGCTCAGATGCCATCACAAACACACACACCCACACACACACACACACACACACACACACAGATAGTGTAGATAGTGTCCATTTCAGTCAAGTTTCCACTTAATTAACCCTCCCACTTACTTATGGAGATCAAATAGTCAATCCTTTGCTAGCCTACATACAGCACAATGCTTTTTATACAGTATATATACACACACACACATACATGTACTGCTATCAGGGTTGGGTTCAATACCCATTTGTAGTTTGGACTGCAGATATACTGAAGCATGAAGTCGCACATACTGCACAGACAGCCTGCATCTACGGTCATGTGTTATGACTTTGTTTTTACATTTTTATTTAAGCAGGGAGTCCCATTAAGACAGAGATTTATGAATGCCCTGAGTACAAAACACACACGATAAAATATAAATGCAAACATACAAATATAAATACAAAATACACAAAATCAAAATAAATACAAAAAAAAGATCAAAGAAGTGTTAAGATCTTGGTCTTTAGTGTATGTCCTCTCTATGACCCTGCGTCGGCCCCGCCCACATCCCCAGGGAAGCCGGTGAGCTTCGAGGCACACGGTGACGTCCACGTCCCCGCCGTCATCCTGAAGACCTTCCTCCGAGAGCTGCCCGAGCCGCTGCTGACCTTTGCCCTGTACGACCAGGTGCAGGACATTGTCCGTGAGTATCCATTACATTAGTCATTGAGCTGACACTTTTATCCAAAGCGACTTACAATAATTGCATTTAACGTAGGAAAAGCCAATGTACTACTACTCGCCAGAACTCACCAGAAAGAAGTACTTCTCCTTTTTAAAACAAGTGACTAAGAAGATAATCTAGTGCTGAAGGCAAAGTGCAAGAATAGAAAACTAAAAATACAATAGGTGCTTAAGAGGGAGGAGGATTGTGGTAGTACTTCTTGAAGAGATGAGTTTTTGAGCCTGCGGCGAAATATGTCCTGACTGTCCTGACGTCAGTGGGCAGTTCATTCCACCTCTGCGGGGCCAGGACAGAGAAGAGCCGTGACCGACCCATCGACCGCAGGGGCCTCGGAGTGACGGGGCAACCAGAGCGTAGCGGTCGGAAGGGGGGTGTAGGGTTTCACCATGGCCTGGAGGTAGGAGGGAGCTGTTCCTTTCATTACCCTGTAGGCTAGTACCAGAGTCTTAAACTGGATCCGGCCTCACATACCAGGCGTAGCCCAGACCGGCCCTTCCGGAAGCCTGTCTCGCCGGCCAGACCGGCGGGATGTAGAAGGCTACAGGTATGCGTTGTACGTGACGTGGCGCATCTGTTCCACGGCGAGGCCGCCCGGTGGGTCATTTGTTACAAAGATGCGCCGCCATCTGTCACACAAACGGTCAAGTGCAATTCCCCTCACAGCCGTTTCCCACGGCGATCGGGTCGATAATTAGCCCGTAGCAGGTGCATGAAGAAGACAGCGACTCAAGTGCTTAGACTTTAATGGAGATGAGTGGAGACAGGGAGACTGTTGAAGCAGAGAGATCCGTGGAGGTGAGGAGACTGATGGGTCCACATGATGGATTGTACAGGGCTGCCTGTCACACACACACACACACACAGAGAGAGAGAGAGTTCGGTGTCAAATTCTACATTATTCTAGTTATTTCCAGGTACAAAGAACACATGGATGTTCTATTCTCTACTGTTTCAGGAGTGGAGAGCAGTCTGAGAGTGATCACCTGTAAACAGATTGTGGAGAGCATGCCTGAACACAACTTCATTGTGCTGAAGTACCTGGTGTGCTTCCTACATATGGTAAGTCACACACACGTGCACACACACACTTTTCTCATGCATAGCAACATGGCGTGAAGGCTATAGATGTGATTCTTATGCATGAGAGATATTAAGATATCAGTCAAGCGTTACGTAGCACTAACTGTTATGATGCCACTTAATCAGTGTTATAAAACACTTTATTCAATATAGTCAACTTTGGTTATATAGCACATTTAAAATCAACCGAAGTTGCACCAAAGTGCTTTACAGTATAAATAAAATAAAAACAAACAATACTGAATATAAAAGTGCACCATTTAAAAACAACACAGTCATAGCAGAGCCAGGGATGTACAGTATGGCTTAACTAGCCTTAGAAAGCCAATGAAAACAGGTGAGTCTTTAGCTGTGATTTAAACATGTCTAGGGTCTGGGCAGACCCAATTTGTAGCGGCAGGCTGTTCCACAGCTTCGGGGCAGCCACTGCATCCAGTTGGAGCCGTTGATGACCTCAGTGCTCTAGCTGGAGTGTGTGAAGTCAACCCTGAAGCGAACAGGGAGCCAGTGCACTCCCCTATTGCACACGGCAGACTCTCCAGCCGACCGACGCTGGGTTTCACCTGGCTGCCCCGTTCCCACACTCAGCGCCCCGACGCTAGCGCAGCACTGCTCGGACCCTCTGAGGAGGATCAATACACAGCTACTGTATAATCTCTCCCTGATATCCCCTCCGGACGCCATTAGTCCTCCCCGACAAGTGACGGTTTAATCAGGGAGAGCGGAGGGTAATAGCATAGTCTCAAGATGGTGGTAGTGGTGGTGGTACAGTCTCAAAATTCAAGACTCTTTAATTGATCACATGTAATGTACAGTGTGCAGTCTCAGTGAAATGTTGCTGCCGGCTCCAAGATGTGCTCATTATATACAGATAAACTACAATACACAATTTACCAATCACACAAAAAGTACCGATCTATAGAGTATAAGGATTAGGCAAGATAGCAGTATGGATGGATTATATATATACTGTATATATACTGTATGGGGGAGCTGGCGCACTGACCCAGAGAGCAGAACAAGGCCATTTTTTTTCTTTATTTATTTTACTAGAACAATAGATGTGTGATCAGAGACAGAATCCAGGAACAACATTTCCTCTCCAGGATGAACCACCTGGCTCTTATTCATGTAATAGTTCATCCTGTTGTTCTCTCTGGGCGAGGTTGGGCCACGGGTTCTTACCCCACCTCTGGTTGCGCTGAGCCTGCCACTGAAACAGGATTGGTTTGTTTTCTGGGGAACCTGCTGTTGTCATTTCAGCTCTCTGTCATGATTCCCCCCACCCCACCCCACACCAGGTGTCACAGCAGAGCATCGTCAACAAGATGAGCCCGTCCAACCTGGCGTGCGTCCTGGGGGTGAACCTGGTCCGCCCCCCCCAGGGCTCGGTGTCCCTGGGCGCCCTCACCCCCATCCACATCTTCACCCAGCACCTGATAGAGCACTACCACACCATCTTCAGCTCCCGCTGCCCGCCCCGACAGGTAACACCCTGAACCTCACCTGCCCGGACAGGTAACACCCTGAACCTCACCCGCCCCGACAGGTAACACCCTGAACCTCACCCCACCCGCCCCGACAGGTAACACCCTGAACCTCACCTGCCCGGACAGGTAACCCCCTGAACCTCACCCCACCCGCCCCGACAGGTAACACCCTGAACCTCACCCCACCCGCCCCGACAGGTAACACCCTGAACCTCACCTGCCCGGACAGGTAACCCCCTGAACCTCACCCCACCCGCCCCGACAGGTAACCCCCTGAACCTCACCTGCCCCGACAGGTAACACCCTGAACCTCACCCCACCCGCCCCGACAGGTAACACCCTGAACCTCACCCCACCCGCCCCGACAGGTAACACCCTGAACCTCACCTGCCCCGACAGGTAACACCCTGAACCTCACCCCACCCGCCCCGACAGGTAACACCCTGAACCTCACCCCACCCGCCCCAACAGGTAACACCCTGAACCTCACCCCACCCGCCCCGACAGGTAACACCCTGAACCTCACCCCACCCGCCCCGACAGGTAACACCCTCAACCTCACCCCACCCGCCCCGACAGGTAACACCCTGAACCTCACCCCACCCGCCCCGACAGGTAACACCCTGAATCTCACCCCACCCGCCCCGACAGGTAACACCCTGAACCTCACCCCACCCGCCCCGACAGGTAACACCCTCAACCTCACCCCACCCGCCCCGACAGGTAACACCCTGAACCTCACCCCACCCGCCCCGACAGGTAACACCCTCAACCTCACCCCACCCGCCCCGACAGGTAACACCCTGAACCTCACCCCACCCGCCCCGACAGGTAACACCCTGAACCTCACCCCACCCGCCCCGACAGGTAACACCCTGAACCTCACCCCACCCGCCCCGACAGGTAACACCCTGAACCTCACCCCACCCGCCCCGACAGGTAACACCCTGAACCTCACCCCACCCGCCCCGACAGGTAACACCCTGAACCTCACCCCACCCGCCCCGACAGGTAACACCCTGAACCTCACCCCACCCGCCCCGACAGGTAACACCCTGAACCTCACCCCACCCGCCCCGACAGGTAACACCCTCAACCTCACCCCACCCGCCCCGACAGGTAACACCCTGAACCTCACCCCACCCGCCCCGACAGGTAACACCCTCAACCTCACCCCACCCGCCCCGACAGGTAACACCCTCAACCTCACCCCACCCGCCCCGACAGGTAACCCCCTGAACCTCACCCCACCCGCCCCGACAGGTAACACCCTCAACCTCACCCCACCCGCCCCGACAGGTAACACCCTGAACCTCACCTGCCCGGACAGGTAACACCCTCAACCTCACCCCACCCGCCCCGACAGGTAACACCCTGAACCTCACCCCACCCGCCCCGACAGGTAACACCCTGAACCAGCTAGCCAGCGCAAGACCTAGCACACCTGCTCCTCCTGGCCCCTGGTCACACACACACACACACACACACACACACCACTCCTCTGCTCATAGGCCGTACCTGAGCCTGATTTAAGCATCACAGGGATTTTTGGGACGAGGGTACAGGAATTTTGGATTAACTCTAAGATCTGCCTGACGTGACGCGAGACTGTCCGGAGGCCGCACCTGTGGAACGACAGACGCAGCCTTGTCAAAATGTTAACACTGAATTGACGTTGCCAGCTGAAAGTGCACCGTGACGATGGAGGCGTGGGAGTATGACGTCGCGGAGCGCCCTCCCCCTGTTGAACACTTCAGTCAAAACTGTCTTTAGTGGAGCCGGGGTTTCCATGGCAACTTAAAGCGACACACCAAGCAGTGCTCACGACGATTAACCTTGACGGAGAGAAGCGATTTGCACAGTGCGCCTGCCCCCCTGGGATACAAAGACAGTTGACAGTAGCCGTTTAGAATTAAAACACTTATTCTTTCATTGGCTCTCCCTCTCCACCCCCCCCCCTCTCTCTCACTCTCCCCTCCCCCCTCTCCATGTCCCCTGAATATGAATACACAGTCTACAGTTCTGCTTTCCCAGCACTAGAGGGTACAAGCAAAAGCTTTCATGTAGGTGTCATTTTTTCAACTGTGCTGCCCCCCCCCCCCCCCCCCCATTCTATAATGCCATTGTGTTTGGACACCGAGACGGCAGTGTTCCATCAGTCTGTACTAAGAAAGGTGCAACGCAAAACATAATCACTACACTTGCCAAGTAATTAATGTTGTCATTGTCCTTCAAACCTGTATTGCTGCTTTGAAATATGTATGTTACTAGATACGTACGGTATGTCACTGTACTGAAAGCCGTGTCCAAATACTTTCACTGTATTCTTCATGTTGCATAGCCTGCCACACCGTCTTCAACACTATGTTCTGATACACTGTCTGTTTGCGTCTGTGCAGTATGTTTTCAATGCACTGGGTTACGTCGCTTGATCTTGTAAACTTATTTATTGAAACACAGACAGCATTTGTGGTGGCAGTAGTCAAATCCATAAACCTAGTGTCCAAAGTGAGGACAATCCTATATATAATTAATTATCAGTGACCTGTACCAAGAACATGGAAGTGACATGGTGGCACACACACACATAAAAAAAAATATCATTGCACAACAGGGTTGTTCTTGAATTTTGTTTATTAATGATTCAATTTTTCATAAGAACTTGGTACAAAAAAAGTGATACTACTCTTTACCATTTACCAACTTCCATCAATCAACTTTTTAATGTCAATCATAATGAAGAAAAACTACATTGGCATATGCAAGACAAACACTTTCCTATACACGCTATCCACTGGACAGTTCCCTTAGTCATGACCAAGAAACAACACTACTTCAACAGCCAACAGACCTTTCCATCTTCATCTACTAACTGTTGTCGCTTTCTCCTTGCTCCCTTGCTACCGCCCCCTAATGGCAAAGGGAATACACTGAACATTAAGTCAGAATGCATAATTGGAAAACAACAAAAATCCAGTGTTTCTTTTCTTTTTGTTCGTTGATAAAAGAATATAAAAAAAGGTTGTTTTTAAAATCGTATTTGTTCAAACGTTTTTGTGTCGAGTGTATTAAAATAGATCTGTATAATATGCGCGGCACAGTTTCTCCCCGGAGAAGATTCTGGAAATGGGCAGAGGACTATGGGGTGGGGGGGGGTGGAGATCATGTATGAAGGGCACACTTGTTGATGCAAACTTGCAGGACAGATATGGTTCTCATCTCTCACATCCATCTCATCTCATACTGGCGGTATTGGGTTCCCTTCCGAGTGGTTCTGCTGTAACTCAGCAGCCTTCCATCATCGGCTCCTCACATCTGCCCGTGCGTGACTATACGTATGGGGAGGGCGCGTCATGTGCCCCGCCCGGCGTGCACTCTGGTACTGGCTTGTGCACGTCGGCCCGATGCAAGAATCGGTTCTGTATGCTACTGACGAGCCTCCCAGACGGGAAAGACCAAACACTATCTGACCTGCTTTGTTTATCGCTCTGTGATTCCCCTAGTGTGAGAGTCAACTACTTTTGTTCATTTAGAAAGGCAAGCTTGATGTTGATGAAAGTCTGGTGTTTATTTGAAGAGCCCTCCCGTGTGTTGTGACAGATATGGATGTTGATCTTGATAGGATGGCCGATCTTGACGGGACAGCCCGTGTGTTCCGAGTGACAGGGTGACCTCTCGGCGTAGCCCTCATTCTGTGAACTAGACAGGCCCAAGACGAGATGCGGACAGAATCGATCTCATCCAAGGTTCCACCTCATCCCATGCACAGTATGAGGAGGCGGCGCCCTGCGTGCTGAGTAGAACCACAGATAAGAGCAGACTCATCCTGGCTACAGCAGCCTTGCCATCCAACACGTAGTACATCGTATTGCTTGACTGGAACTCTCTTTCCCAGAGGCCCCTGGGGGGGCGTCGCAGGTGAGGCCAGACAGGCCTTGGTCATTAGCAGTCCCGCATTTTCTGTTCGCTAAGCTGGCCATATCTCTTGCGCGGTAACTCCAGATATCTCTTACACGGTAACTCCAGATATCTCTTACGCGGTAACTCCAGATATCTCTTCCACGGTAACTCCAGATATCTCTTCCACGGTAACTCCAGATATCTCTTCCACGGTAACTCCAGATATCTCTTGCACGGTAACTCCAGGGCCCAGGCCCTTGTTGATATGAATTGGAATTTTCTTAGGCTGAATAATTTGCTGTCATTTTCATTCCGTTTAGTGTGCATTTATAGATCCTGCAATTTATATGGATCCTGCAAACCCAAGAAAACCTGACAGTGACTGTTATTCTGGACCTCGCTGAAGGAGCAGGAAGACTACTCTCTAACCGTAGAAACCAACAAGACAAAACACATTTGCAGATGACCAAGCTGCTGTCCTCAATCCAGCTGACTGGTGTCGTGTGTGTGTGTGTTTGTGTGTGTGTGTGTGTGTGGGCGCGTGTGTGTGTACAGAAAGAAACCCTGGATTGATCTACTTGTCCTTGAGGCAGTGTTCATTTGTCCCATGTAGCAGACAATGAATGAGAGAAAGCACAAATAAGCTCCCCTCTGTAAAATCTCAATCATAGAAGAACGTCACATGAGAGTAAAAAAGTGTTGAGAGCAAGAATGATACAAAATTAAATAAAATAGAACAGACAGGGAAAGTATCACAACAGACCGTTTGGATGGATGTCGTCCCCAGTACAAAAATGTAAGGTTTTTTGGCATATTTTCTATACTGGTGAAGGGAAAAGGGTCAAGGGATCGAATGATGTTATTACACAAACACAGGAACTCAAATGGCCCTTCAAAATGTCCGCTTTTGAGCGCATCTGGGTCTAAAGGAAACACCTTGGGGTTGTCGTGAGTCAGTAAAAACAGAAAGATCTGCAGTAACAATACAAGGTATGTACAGTGATCCTCCTTGAATACTCCAACTCAGTATTCATCAACGGGCATCAGCATGAAAATACTAAATTCTCTAGAAATGCTAAATTCTGTAGTTATCTTAAATACATTTTTCTTTGACTTTAACTCTATTAATACTGAAAAAAAGTTATTCTCTGTTTTGTTTTGAAGGCTCGTATGCTTAAACGTACATACACAATGAAAAACAACTTCCCCATCCCTCAGTCACCTGAATTATTATGGCAAACATTGTCCCTAGGAGAATGAGAACAACCATAACTACTCCCATATATCAATGTACAGTCCTTTCACTTTCATAATCCCACTGTTTATTTGCAACTACTGTAATACTATTCTAATGTTCTCTCTCACTATATGCAGAACAATAATTATACCAGTTTAAAAAAAAAAAGTAAAAATCATTTGGGCCCCACAGAACACCTATTCCATATTGCTGTGGGAGCTCTGATCTAACTCTTTTGTCATAAATACATTAAGGCCAAGAACATTTAATAAATTAAAAAATAACAAATTATAAAAGAAATCTCGTAAGCACTGTAGGTGTTAAGTTTAAAAAATACTTATGAATCAAATGGAGGATATAGTTTGTTTTTTTGTGTACATTTTATACGCCCCCCCCTCCCCCTCCCCAACAGCTCTTGAAAAAAACCCTATGGTTAGATATTATTCAATGGTTTCCATGGCGTCGCCTCAGGCGTGTCCAACAAAAAAAAAAGGCCTGGTCTTTGACATCGTTGGATGAGGTGACCTGCGGCGGGGCTGGCTGGCGGGCGCCACACTTGGCTGAAGACTGCGCTACGAACGCTCGCAGACGGACGCGGCCGGGGGGGGGGGGTCAGTTGTTCCCCTGGGTCTGGGTCTGGTGGGGCAGGCTCTTCTGCAGTAGCATGGAGGGTCCTGCGGGGGGCGACGCGGCGGCGCCGGCGGGTTTGATCCAGGGCAGGGAGAGCAGGGAGGCGCCCGTGGTGGTGGTGGCTGTCATGGTGACCTGGATCATCTGGTCCCGCTGGATCAGCCTGATGAGGGCCTTGAGGCGCTCCAGGGAGGCCTGGGTGTCCCTCTGCTGCCCCAGCAAGCGCTCGCGCTGATCCATGCATTTCTGGGCAGAGGGAAGAGAGGCTCATCGGTCTCTTCTACACTTTAGTAAATGGGAGGACCAGTCCAGCCTTTGTATTGCGACAGTATGGAACCTGACGACAGTATGGAACATGACGACAGTATGGAACATGACGACGGTAGGGAACATGACGACGGTAGGGAACATGACGACGGTAGGGAACATGACGACAGTATGGAACATGACGACGGTAGGGAACATGACGACGGTAGGGAACATGACGACGGTAGGGAACATGACGACGGTAGGGAACATGATGATGGTAGGGAACATGACGACGGTAGGGAACATGACGACGGTAGGGAACATGACGACGGTAGGGAACATGACGGCTGTAGGGAACATGACGACGGTAGGGAACATGACGGCTGTAGGGAACATGACGACGGTAGGGAACATGACGACGGTAGGGAACATGACGACGGTAGGGAACATGACGACGGTAGGGAACATGACGACGGTAGGGAACATGACGACGGTAGGGAACATGACGACGGTAGGGAACATGACGACGGTAGGGAACATGACGACGGTAGGGAACATGACGACGGTAGGGAACATGACGACGGTAGGGAACATGACGACGGTAGGGAACATGACGACGGTAGGGAACATGACGACGGTAGGGAACATGACGACGGTAGGGAACATGACGACGGTAGGGAACATGATGACTGTAGGGAACATGACGATGGTAGAGAACATGACTGTAGGGAACATGACGACGGTAGGGAACATGATGACGGTAGGGAACATGACGACGGTAGGGAACATGACGATGGTAGGGAACATGACGATGGTAGGGAACATGACGATGGTAGGGAACATGACGATGGTAGGGAACATGACTGTAGGGAACATGACGACGGTAGGGAACATGACGACGGTAGGGAACATGACGACGGTAGGGAACATGGCGACGGTAGGGAACATGACGATGGTAGGGAACATGAGGACGGTAGGGAACATGAGGACGGTAGGGAACATGACGACGGTAGGGAACATGACTGTAGGGAACATGATGACTGTAGGGAACATGATGACTGTAGGGAACATGACGACGGTAGGGAACATGATGATGGTAGGGAACATGACGACGGTAGGGAACATGACGGCTGTAGGGAACATGACGACGGTAGGGAACATGACGGCTGTAGGGAACATGACGACGGTAGGGAACATGACGGCTGTAGGGAACATGACGACGGTAGGGAACATGACGACGGTAGGGAACATGACGACGGTAGGGAACATGACGACGGTAGGGAACATGACGACGGTAGGGAACATGACGACGGTAGGGAACATGACGACGGTAGGGAACATGACGACGGTAGGGAACATGACGACGGTAGGGAACATGATGGCTGTAGGGAACATGACGACGGTAGGGAACATGACGACGGTAGGGAACATGACGACGGTAGGGAACATGACTGTAGGGAACATGACGACGGTAGGGAACATTACGACGGTAGGGAACATGATGACTGTAGGGAACATGACGATGGTAGGGAACATGACGACGGTAGGGAACATGATGACTGTAGGGAACATGACGACGGTAGGGAACATGATGACAGTAGGAACGTGTGGATGGTGGTTTGGGTTCCAGTAGGGCGTCTTACCGTGAGGGACCTGCTGAGTCTCTTGTCCTGCTCCTCCAGGTGAGAGCACTCCTTCTTCAGATCAACATTCCTCTTCAGCAGCCTGCGCTTCTCCTCCTCTCTCACTACACACACACACACACACACACACACACACAGACCCATCAGCACACACACACAGACAATTACACCCATCAGCACACACACACACACACACACAGAGACCCCT
This sequence comes from Borostomias antarcticus, assembly GCF_949987555.1. Classification (NCBI taxonomy): domain Eukaryota; kingdom Metazoa; phylum Chordata; class Actinopteri; order Stomiiformes; family Stomiidae; genus Borostomias; species Borostomias antarcticus. The sequence continues at coordinate 5,094,358 of NC_140246.1, forward strand.
CAGTACACACACACACAGACTTATCAGCACACACACACTCACACACACCCATCAGCACACACACACACACAAGCATAGTACACACACCTAACTGTACACAGACATACACAATACAGTCTTAGGCCGTGCACGTTTACTCTTACCTGTCTTGTGTGTAACGTAGGACTGGACAAAATTCTGTGGCCACGACATGTTCTCTTTGTTCAGGACCTTGAGGAAAAAAAGAACAACACGTTTTACACTGTTGGTTCACATCTTGGCTTCCTTAAAAGTCGACCGTATTCCCACTATATATATATATATATTCCCAGTCCCCATCCGAAGCCAAACCTTCTTCTGGCACTTGGGGCAGTACCACGCCCCTCTGGGCGGGGTTTTGAGCGGCGGGTGGAGGCAGTCCGGGTGGTAGGCGCGGGCGCAGTTGTGGCACGGCTGCAGCTCGCCGTCCTCCTTGCAGACGGCGCAGTGGTCATCATGCTCCACGTCCTCCTGTCAACGGCGACAAAAACACATCACCCGTCAGTCAGACAGTCTCCGCCCCTGTGATGACGCGCGGCGGGCCGGTAATAAGGCGCTGCTTTTGAGGTAATCGCTACCAACTGTTCAGAGTTCGCCGAGTGTACTTCACTAAGAGGATGCGTGGCCGGTAGCATAATATTAAAGAGAAAGCATTCAGCGCTTGTCCCGGTCTTATCTCTGTAATTACATTCAAAGTACAGTGTGAGGGGGGGGGCACTTTAACCATGAGGAATCACCGGCGTCTCAAACTGACGCCCCCCCCCCCCACACCCCCACCCTCCCCAAACCGTGTCTCTCCCCGCCGAGAGCAGGTTGAAATAGAGTGACAGTCGAACACCAATCGGGAGGGTGAATAAGCCGGTGAGTTTGCCGGGGGCAGGCACGGGCACGTCTCGTCTCGCGCGCCGCAGAACGCCGCAGACAGGAGGAGCAATGGGGTGGGATCAGACGGGCCGTCGTAACGATAATGAATCCGCCGCTCTGGGATGGAAAACCGGGCCTGCTTCTCCACAGCCTGGCTCTCGTTACGAGACTCTGGCTTGACGAGTCCTGTCATGTCCGTTGCTATGAAACGGCTTCAGGTGTGTGTGTATTAGAGTGTAACAGTAACATGCACTCTTTTCCCTCTCTTTTTTGTCTATTACCTCAAAGGTAGGTTAATTCCAGAGTTAACGAGATCGAAGAACTTAATTAACAAGACTACAGCCCTACAGCGAAGCCAGGCACTATTATAACTAGCACTCTACAGTAATTCTGGGTTCGTTTTGGTCTCTTGGGCACCATCGACCACATTGATAATTTACACGCGCGCACGCACACACACACACACACAACCTAATCTGTAGTCATGCTACGTACCTTCCAGCACAGATCCTCAGTGTCTAGCGTGCGGACAGGAAGCAGAAAACACATTAGTAAGCAGACAACGGGGAGGAACAGGAGCAGCAGTTAGGAGAGGAGAGGGGGGCTACAAGGGTGATGCCATGCACAGGGGTGGGGGGGGGGGGGGGGCTCAGCTACATATTCCAAAACGGTCTCAGGGTTTTTCATCTCACAGTGAACATAATTATAAAACCCAAAGAGTTCTGGATCATGCAGCTGTGCACGCGTGCCCGCCGACAACGCTCCGGCACGCGTGCACAGCTGCACTCCCCCAGGAGAGTGGCTGGTTTGTTAACACGTTTGTTAACCAGCCCGCCCATGCGTGAGTGTGTGTCGGCCTCAGTCCGGCCGTGTTTGCGCTGCAGCGGAGGGGAAGGGTGCGTTACCTCTGGCTGACAGGAAGAGCGGGTTGCTCAGGTAATGCGATGCGAGGCGCTTACGCTGAAAGGCAAACGAGACAGAAGACACGTTTACTCCAGTCGTCCCCTGGAATTCGTTGGGAGCGCGTGTTTCTGGCTCCGAAATGAAAACACGAATACTACCGTGGAAAGAAAAACCACACCCAGGCGGCGAAGTAGGCGGCGGCAGGTTTAATGCGCCACCTATACTGCCCTCTAGCGGCGTGCAGCGGTATTGTGCGGTCTAAATATCACGGCGGACACACACACACCGCGCGGCAGCAGCCACGCGGGGGTGTCGGGGCATACGCGGTCCTCACCTCCGGTTCCAGCACGCTGCTGTAGGCGGGGTTGGCCGTGCTCCTCCTCTTCCTCTCCTGCCTCTTGGTCTGCAGCTCTGCCGGAGACAAGGGACAAAACAGAGGGGCCTCCTGTGTCACCGGCTCGGAGATGAACAAGGCCGGGCGGCCGTGAGGAAACCTGTCATCGAGCGCGAGGCGCGGACGGTAAAGCCCCCCCCCCCAGGGACGGTAAAGCCCCCCCAGAGACGGTAAAGCCCCCCCAGGGACCCCGAGAGGAGGCTCGGCCGCCGGATAAGCAAGGCTATACGACTGTATAAAACACTTGACTTGAACTGGAGAGACACAATCGGAGGTCACGGTAATTACCCAAGATGCAGTGTTTCCGTCACGCTGCGTTTTTATTCATTCGGCTCTCCGTCCCGAGAGGCTTCGAGTAGGGGGGGCGGCGATAATTACCGTGATGCATCGCCGCGAGCACGGTGGCGTCTTCCGACGCGCAACAACTCACCTTCCATGTGCTCGGTGGTGACCAGGCCAAGGGCGACCATGAAGGCGATTTTCTGAGCGGAGGAGAGGAGGAGAGGAGACATGATAAGTCTGAGAAGCCCCACAGCGCCTACCAATACAGGGACATGTAAATGTGACATATTGGAGATTCAAATACAAGTGTGTGCGAGAGGGAGGTAGAGTGTGTGTGTGTGTGTGCGTGTGTGTGTGCGTGCGTGTGTGCGTGTGTAATCGTGTGTATTTTCTGAGAGGAGTCTATCCGAAGGGGAAATGAGATATGGAGCAGGCTGAAGTCAGGCCAGAGGCACCCCAATTCTCCCGAGCCCGAGTGTTCTCCAACCGGAGGACCCCGAGGTTACGACTAGAGTGTGCGCTCTTCTGAAAACACCGCTTCCCGCTCATGGGTTATTCATGACCAGCTCCCCCTCGACCCCGTCACCCCCCACTGCCTCCCTCTGTCTTCATTTTGCATTCATCTTTTTTTCCCACCTCCCCTCTCCTCTTTAAACTTCCCACACAATCCCCATTCAAACTTTCATGAGATCGATCTGGAGCGTGTTCATTTTATCCCGTTCCGGGTCGGTATCCTTCCGCCAAGTGAAGTGACCCGACTGTCTCCTCTCTAGGAGCGGACCTAATCTCCCGTCCGCTTGGGGGTGGGGGGACAGCAGGAAGTGGATTAGGAGGCCGTAGTCTCTGCCAGACTGCTCAGGCCGGCCAGGGGAAGAGAAAGCCAAGCGGGGGGAGCTGGGACAGGGATGGGATTATCTGGGATTAGCTCCCAGAATAATTGGATCGGTTAACCCAAACGGAATGATGGCGGACGAGATAAACATCTGCCCAATCTGGGTCATATACTGGCCGCAAATACTGACACATACGTGGAAGGTGCTTGGTTTGGGTCACCCATCTGGGATCAATCAAAGTACTTTCAAATACAACTTTCAAATACTTTCAGGTGTTGTGTCTCCGTGTTTGATCCAGGTCTGATGGCTGTATGAGTGGACACTGCAGGACGGTAGCGGCTGGTCTACAGTGACTTCTGCGTACGGTTCTCGTTCTGCGTACAGTTCTCGTTCTGCGTACGGTTCTCGTTCTGCGTACGGTTCTCGTTCTGTGTGCGTTTCTCGTTCTGGCTGAGCGGTCTAACCTCAGGATCCTCGTCCTTCTTCTTGGCTGGGGGGGTCGGGGCCGGGGGGGTCTCCCGCTTGGGGCTGTCGGCCTGGGGGGCCGGGGAGCACTGGGAACTGCTGCTGGGGGTCTGTGGCTGGATTATGATCACCTGGGGGCACACACACACACACACACACACACACGCAGGGAGAATTTTAGCTACGACGTACAGTGCAGCGCGTGCTTGGTGGAGGAGAATCATGAACAGAATTCGTCTCCCTGGCCGATGCCGCACGTTTGCCATTCTGCGCACGTTGCGCGTTTGATCACGCTCTCGTGTGAGTGCGTGCGAGCACGAGGGAGCGCACGCACGTGTGCGCATTAAATCTGCGTGCATCGGCTCCGCAAAGATGGCCGCTCCATCAGGACCACCGTTGTCCGTTAATGACAGGATAATGAGGCCCACCAATCTTGTGTGGAGCTCATATGACAGCCACCTTTCATCAGCCTCTGGAACCAAACGACTGCTATTGGAGCACAAAGTAGGGAGGTCTCACCCAGAGAGAGGAGGGGGCGACCGACACTCGAAGGGATCTGTAATAGCATTGCTTTATAGATTCATTAAACGGCAATCTCAGAGTTTCGCATGTACATACCATGGATGTATTAATAGAACTGGATACAGCCACTCCATTCACTGACCGCTATCAACAATGAAGCCCTATTGAACTGCGCCATCTTGGCAAATTTGTAGTCATTTGACCATTTCCGGTGACTTTTGTACTTGCGCAGTTGTGCTTTTCTGTCCTACGCGCGTCCACGTCCACGGTCAACGTTGGCGTTGACCGCTTCTAGCTATCGAATGGCCGACTGGTGTAAGATGGATAGCCTAACGTTGGAGAGATAAATGTAGTCTATGGTTATGTTAATAAAGCTAACAATGATGTTGTAACATGCATGCAGCACTGCCGATCTGAACGATTGATTCATTATTACCATGGATCGGTATTGGGATTGATCAAGGGCGAATGTGAAATAGCAGCCACGAACTCAGCGGGTTATCCGAGATGCGGTAGCAGCGGCCAAAGCTCCTGCTGGCGGGGAGGGAAGCTTTTCAACTCGCCGGTCACTGGCTCCCTGGAGGAATTTAGCCTGGCTGCAATAACGTTATCGCGAACGGAATATATACCATCTACTAGCAAACAAAACATGTTCAGTTATATTTAACCTGTTAAAACTAAGATGCCTGGATGAAAAAAAAAAATCTCCAATGGATATATTTTACAAAAACAGGTTAATATGCAAGTCGGTTTTCATTGCTAAATCAAAGCGGGGAGAGCCGGGAACGTGCGTGGACGCGCGTCGGACAGAAAAGCACAACTGCGCAAGTACAAAAGTCACCGGAAATAGCAAAATGACTACAAATCTAGCCAAGATGGCGCGGTTCAATAGGCCTTCACTTTAGATTTCGAATCCTGGGGGCTTGGTACATACAGTATGTTTATATCCTTCAAAATGCACCGCCACTCGCAACCTCAAGAGGCAGCAGAACACAGTGAAATTTCAACAAGTTGATCATGAGGGCATCTCGGTGCCGTGAACGCAAGACCGACAGCCTGGTGTGGGACGGGTAGACAGCCAGAACTGTTAACAGCCACACGTGGACGGCAGAAAATGTCTCCACACAAATATCTTGACCCGTTAGGCCTATTGGTCAGTAGACAAAAGAATTGTTGTAAGACAACACCGTAATGGCTTGATGGTCTATAATTATTCCCGAACAAGCCTTGTGTTTCGTTGTGTTAATGAACACTACTACTACAACCAGTCCCACACCAGGGCTGCGCTCCCAATCGTACACTTCTACTTTTTACTACTAGTACGTACTACAGCTGCCCCTAGAAAGTACATACTTTGCACGCAGTATTCATCCAATTGGGACATACTATCTTGTCATAACATTGCGCCTTGAAATTTGACCACATCCGTCACTGTCCATAAAGTGACATTCCCCCACAACTGGGATTCATCAAAACGCCTCCGGCGTGACTCGCACATGTGACATAATTTCCGCTGAGCACAGGATTGTGGGTCAGAATGGCCAGAAAAGTGTGCTGGTTTGCATACTGCAAAATACGACCGGATGTAGTAGGACATCCTGGTATTTTTGCCATACTGCATGTGGCATACTATGACATACATTTTTGGCATACTATGTCTTATGGAAGTACGTGATTCAGAACGCTTTCCAGGTCGTCAGTCTTGCGTTCCGCTGCCTCTTGAGGTGCCTTGCTCAACGACCCCCCCTGGCAGTTAGCAGTGTGCGGTGCAGCGCTTAATAAAAAAGATGGTCTCCGAACAATCATTTAACTTGTCGCAGTCGTCAGAGTGGCGGCAAGATTCAATGACCAGCATCTTCCAGTGAAGCGGCTTCTCAGGGGGGAAACGGATGAAGCTTTTAGAGTCCTTGACTGAGTTCTGACATTGGGGACGCCCGCTGGTCATAACGCGCTTCATCTCTCATCTTTATTTTATTCTTAATCTCCCAGACGCAGCGCCAGCGGTCAGGACAGCTCCGTTCCTCAAAAGGCGAGCCGTGGTCATTCCCGTGAGAGTGAAAAGGGGGCCGCAACTAGAGTAGCCGTCGTACACTTGTCTGCGTTGCATTCCACTGTTCGACCCGTGTTATAAAGGCTCTCCCAGGGCGGGATTCGAACCCACGTTCAACAAGCTCTCGCGCGTGTGAGACGGACGCGCTGACAGCCAATAGGAGGGACTGACAGCCAATAGGAGGGACTGTCGGAGCTCCTTTGAGGAGCGAGTTTCATCAACTGCTCAGACGTTTTTCACTCGGTTACACTGTTACACGTCAGGCCGGCCAAGTTAGAATCTCACCTTGTTGTCGGCGCTGAACACCAGCGGCTGCACCTTGACGACCTCGCCGGGGACCAACACTCCGTTCCTGGCAGCGGCGGGCGGCGAGGCGGAGATGATGGCGTAGGCCACGCCCCCCGGGCCCGTCGAGGTGGCGGTCATGCCGCCAGCGCTGGTGGACACCCCCCTGGACAGGGCCTGGGGCTGGACCAGGGGCTGGATCAGGGGCTGGGGAGGCGAGGAGTCTCCCTGGCCGTTGGGCAGGCGGTCCAGGCTGAAGGTGCTGTTGGCGGTGGGCAGAGCCGGACCCTGGTTCTTGGGGCTGACCAGGGCGGTGGCTCTCTGCAGGCTCAGGGGCTGACCGCTCTGCTGCGCCTGGCGGGGGCTGTGTGGAAGGCTGTCTGGGATCAGGGTCTTTGGCCTAACCTGAGGACGACGGAGCGGGCAGAGACTGGTTCATAACACTGTAGTTCGGACATTAAACTGTAAACAACACACATGTTATCTATCCTTTAGGAGAAGAACATAATTTGAGCTTCAGTCCCCAAAATAAATTCTTTTGATTCTTTTGATTCAAGACAACACATGTATTGACACTCAATGTACTGTACAGGAACACCGGAACACAGGATGATGGAACCCATTCTACCATCCCAGCATGCCTCCCACCTGTAATTGAACACCTTGCCTGTACAATAGACTATAACAATTGATTCGGTACAACTGTATACTTGAACTTTTCTGCACATTAATTGCACCGCCTTTATCACAGACACAGTCACAGTCATCCATGATCGGATGGAATAAATAGATGAGGATCAACTTGATAAAACTGCTAGACTACGGATAGTAAATTGTCAGTTTGAGAACCTTATAATGTCTAGCTGTGTACCTGGGACTGGAACGAGGAACTGATTAGCACTGGTAAGATATTGTAAGAACAAGCGATTACAAGAATTCCAATGTACCTGTAACTGAACTGGTTATATGTGGCAAGAATAAACTTTATATTCTTATATTCTTTTATATCATATTCTTACTGCTGCGTCTGCTCTGTAATATGAGAAATGTGACACAAAATATACAAAACGGACACAATAAAGTCCAGCTATACAATAGTGTCTGAGCTCTAACAAATTAGCTATACATTTGACTCTGCTTATTAGATTAGCTGGTAGCTCAGTTTCGGCTCTGTTTGTTTAATGTACTGGAGATCATAAAGGGGTTTGTAAGGGTTTGTGCTGCCACCCAGTGGCCTCATTGACATCTGCGCCCGCTTAGCAGTCGCAGGCTTCCCCGGTCACCCAGAGCAGCAGTGATGCTGATTAACAGCAGACCTCTTCAGACAATGGCTCCATTGATTCGGCAACACCAGTGAGAGCAGATGAACTATAATAACATTTGGATCAATGGTGCCAAGCGGCAGGTTTGGCCTGGTGGAGGAGCAGTCTGGCAGAACGGGATGTTCCTCTGTGTATCAGGACTCTCTCTCTCTCTCTCTCTCTCCCTCCACCCTCTCTCTCCCTATCTCCCTCTCCTTCCTTCTCTCTCCCTCCCTCTCTCTCCACCCTCTTATTCTCCCTCTCTCTCTCCCTCCCCCCTCTCTCTCATTCTCCCTCTCTCTCCCTCCCACCCTCTCTCTCTCCACCCTCCCTCCCTCTCTCCCTCCTCCCTCCCTCTCTCCCTCCCTCTCTCTCTCTCTCTCTCTCCCCACCCCCCCCTCTCTGAAGCAGAATAATGACTCTGCATGGAGAACTTTGCTTCAGCTGGACTCTTTTTAACTCAGCGTTGAAATGGAAAAGATATTGTGTAGATCAGACCGCTCACGCCTGAGGTAGCACAGTGTTATACATGATGATACTGACAGACTGCTAGACGACGGATAGTAAATTGCCAGTTTGGGAGCCTTTAAATGTCTAGCTAGTACCTAGGACTGGAATGAGGAACTGATTAGCACTGATAAGATACAGTAAGGACAAGCGATTACAAGAATTCCAATGTACCTGTGTAAACCGTACTTGTTACACATGGCAAATAAACGTTCTATTCTATACAGTGCGAACCGGAGCTAGCACAGCGCTAAAAAGTATGAACCTGAGCTAGCACAGTGCTATACAGTACATACCTGAGGTAACACAGTACTATACAGTACATACCTGAACTAGCACAGTGCTATACAGTACATACCTGAGGTAACACAGTACTATACAGTACATACCTGAGCTAGCACAGTGCTATACAGTACATACCTGAACTAGCACAGTGCTATACAGTACATACCTGAGGTAGCACATTGGGCGCTTGTCCTGTCAGCCGGTGCAGAGAGCTGACTTGAGGCACCTTGATGGGCACTGCTGTGAGGGTTCCCAGCATCTGAGAGACGGAGAGAGAGATTACACAAATGCTGTGTTAATTTACCCTATTTAAATCCCTAGTTAATTTCTGTAGAGCATGTTTTCATTGCAAAAACACCAGAACAAAAACATGGCAGTATGAATGTACTGTACACATGATTGGATAAGCTGCAGATCTGTGCCCACACACACACACACGTTCCCATTACAACCTACAGGAAGTGATTACCCTGGGCCACTTTAGTGGAAGGTCTGTTGTTTTTAATAGAACCTCCTTGGTCTGAGAGACAGGAAGTAGGGTGAGAGATGGAACACAACAACACCGTGAGGTGGTGAGCGCTGCGTTGTTCCTCGTCCCCCTACTGTAGGTCACTGACCACAGCTTTCCACTTTTCAAGTATTGCCAACGAGTCAAGCTGTCGGTAGCGTATCTGACACATAAAGTACGATTGAGGCTACTTGGACTTTCTTCCACGTTAACTCACTTAATGGAGTTGGCAACAGTAGCTACAGTTTACTCCTTTTCGGGATTGGATGTGTTTTCATTTAGGCCTAATTCATACTCTACGCAAGCTACGCTGACGTGGCTGTGAACGCGGGCTCTACGCAGGTATTTTGGTGCACTCTGAGTCCGCGGGGGTCGCTGCCTTGCGTCAGTGCCCCTATCGGTTGATCTGAAATAGCACTTCTGCTCACGTTAAATTCAAATTTTGGGCCGGGACGCGTCAACGTCGCCTTGCGTACAGGTAGCTAGCGTGGTTCCAACTATACACTCCCAATGACATTATGTTCAAATGCAGCTGGATTTGAAAGGTAGGCGCTGGCTCCGCCCCTCTGCCCATGTTTTGTTGCATTTTGCTCCAAACTAGCGTGTGGCAGACGCAGAGCAGCCTGATGATGTTTTCTATATCCATGCCTCTGACCGGTGTCTTCATAAGGTTGACACAGCTTGCCATGCTCCCTCGAGGTTCATCACGAACCGTACATCTCTGACCCGCCACTGTGAGTCCTACTCTCAGGTACAGTAGGCAGGCCGGCTCTGGACACGCGTGGCCTCTGTCACTGGCACCCCTTCTTGATCTGCCCCCTTCCTGTGTGTTTTTATCACGTGGAAAAGTACTGGACAATACTCGTTTTTGCGTCTTTTTTAACGCTTTCGGTCCCTAATGCCCGTAGGGAAAGGGCTCAGATCCCTCGCTGTGGAATAAGCTGCAGAAGGTCTTGCAACTCACTCGATTATGTTTGGTAAATGTGTTTAAATGCAGAATGACTGAATTTCGAGGCAGATTCCTTAAGCTGTCAATGTTTTTCATTCGTCTAGTCACGAAACTGACATTTCTCTTTTAATATGTGAGTTCCCCATGCTTGTTTTTAGTTCTTTTAACTTTGTTTCCATTTGTGTTGCCTCACTTGTCTGTAACTGTCTGTCTGTAACTATGGGTGCAACTGTATTTTTTAATGATGCTGCTGCCTGTCTTGGCCAGGTCTCCCTTGGAAAATAGATTCTTCATCTCAATGGGACCTCCTGCTTAAATAAAGGGGAAATTAAAATAAAGCATTCCTTTACGCTTTTGTGTGTGTCTAAAAGAAACATGATTTTAATACTGTGGCCCACTATTTGATCAGTCTTGTTAAACTGTGTAGATACTATCTGCTGCATAACCGACTACAAAGGAATGAGTTCCCCCAAAACCATTCAGATGTGTTCTCTCCCATTCTGGGGAGTCCTCCTGCACCGAGCGATGATGTAGAGCCAGCTACGTCGTAGACGAAGGGGAGAGAGGGCAATTCACTTCTTCTTACACTAATAATTACACAACTACAGTATATTAATATGCTAGACAAGTATTTATGAGAATTGCCTGACCGTTTCATTTGTCATCTTGCATAATATTGGTGGATGGTGGCCGCCGGCTACTAAAAATACAGCATCTCAGAGTTTCAGGGCTTTCATCTCTCCACCCCCCCCTCTCTCCGTGGGTCTCCCACCTCCAACCCAGGCTGCTTCAGGCTGCTCTCATCAAACACACTGCCTCCATGCTCGGATAATTAAACCACACCTAGAAAATCCACAGTATACTGAAAATGTCGGTGTGTGTGTGTACGTGTGTGTGTGGTTCAGCTTCGCTTGTGCTCTAGTTAAAGTAGCTTCCGTGAGCTCCCAAAGTACTCTTTTCTCGTCCTTTCTTCTCTCTCGCTCCTCTCTCAAGATCAAAACCACAAGCACTAACCCCCCCCCTCCCCTCTCTCTCTCTCCTCTCTAACAAGAGGGCTTTCAGAGGCTGTCAACAGTGGCGTGGTGTCAAACCCGACCTCCTCGCGTTACTCACACCCCGAGCCACTTCATGTTTGTGGTAAATTCCCACTCCCGCCAGATCAAACAAACGGCCAAGCCACAATCTGATTAGCCGATTAGCATCTGTCCACCGCACGCTCGGTTTGGGGAATCAACTCACCCCCCCCCCCCCCCCCCCGAGACTGGTCCTTTGACGCGGTTACAGGGCCGGCGTTGGACCTACCTGGGCTTTCACAGGGCTGGGGGGTGGGGGGGGGGGCAGTACTGCGTTGGCAGGGAGGACGGGATGTGTGACCTTCAGATACGGACAGAGTGGGGAGAACGCCAATATGGGGGAGATTTTCTCTTTCGCTCGCTGCAACGGAATTGGGGCCAGACACCGAGTGAAGTATATAGACTGTGTGTGTGTGTGTGTGTGTGTGTGTGTGTGTGTGTGTGTGTGTGTGTGTGTGTGTGTGTGTGTGTGTGTGTGTGTGGGTGCGTGCGTGTGTGTGTGTGTGGTTAGAGGATTACGAGACAATGGTGTTTACTGAGCTAAGTCCTGCTTGTATATCAGCTGACTTACGGTCCAGTCTCACCAAGGTCACACCTTCAAGTGAGGGGACATTAAAGTGCGGACCGGACTAGACCAGGGATAATGAAACAGCGCTTCCCAGCCGAGGAGCAGGCCGTGGGGGGCGGTTCCATCCTCCAGAACGCCCCTTTTCAAGACGTCTGCGTTATTCGCGATGCTTTAAGCGTAGCGTAACAAAGGCGTAAAGCGAGACACCCCTGGCCCGGAGAAAGCGGCGCGGGGGCTAAGGTGTGATTTGTTTACAAACGCGACGCCTTCTCGTTTGCGTCGGCGTCCTCCTCCTGCCGCTGCTCCCCTTCGGTCGGAGCGGTTCAGCTTTTACTCAAGCCCATCTCCTCTCTGACAGGAGGGAATTAAGAAAAGGGACAGAGTAGAAGTTTATCCCCCCCCCCTCCCTCCCCAAGAGCACAAACCCAACCAGGCCTCCTTTTCTTCTTCTGTAAAAATCCTTTCGTTCCATTGTGTTACAGAGAGCAGAGGGGGGGGGGGGTTGGGGGCCCAGTGAAGGCCTGTTCCCATGGCAACAGCCAAGATGAAAATTCTTGCACCGCGAGGGCATTCATTTTGGTAATTGCCACCGCTTTCCTCAAACCCAGGCGCCTACACACACACGGAGACTTCCTCTTGAGTGTGAACACGGTGCCCAGCCTGGACACGCCATCGCCCCTTTTCCCGTCTTCTGGACGGCGACCGCGCACAAGCAAGCGCTCCGCGGAGACAACGGGTAGCTCTGCAAATCATTCTCTCCTTCCCCCCGCCCTGCCCCCTATCCCCGCCCCCTAGAAGCGGGGAGAGAGAAGGGGGAGGGGGGGGGGGTCATTTTGAGATTTGTCTTTGAGCGTGGCGAGCGCCTGCTGCAGTGAATGCTGGGAACTCGGGGGCAGGCCCGCCCTCCTGACAGGCCCAAGTGTCCAGCATCACTGCCCCGTTAAGAGATAAACTGTCACACACAGAGAGAGAGAGAGAGAGAGAGAGAGAGAGAGAAAGGAACGCAGCTCTCAATGTAGTGTACTCCTCTCCCATCTCTCCAGACCATGCCTCCAACTCCTTTATGCTCTGCCAATGAAGAAAAAATAAACTCCCCCAAAAGTACTGATCCTAGCAATTCCCACTCGCCACAGGGACAGAGTGGAAGAGAGAGAGAGAGAGAGAGAGCGCACCTTTTCAGCATGCACACCCTCTTCTATTCAGACGGTGACTTGTTGGCTGCCGGCCGAGTGCTGCCACTGCTTGAAAAGACGCAGGCGGGAACAGGGGGCAGCTCCCTCACCCCAATTTTTGGACCAGAGATAAGCTTGACACCAAAACCGCTCGGGGTGGAGAGAATCGCTAAACGCTAATTTACACCAGCCGTTTCTCAGAGACAAGGACAAGTGTGCCTTTTTGTTTGGTTTGGTTCTCTGGCACGCTCTGAATAGTAGTTGTCCTACAAAGAAAAAAAATCTCATGTACTCAAGTACAGCGGAAAAAAACAGTCTTCCTAGTGTCTCGGTCCTTGACTACCAAGCTCAACACAACACGTAAGGCCTAATGCACCATTAGCGGCCATCGCTTATCGAGATCAAAGAGACCGGGCCTATATATCAACACATCAAATCCAGCCTTAGTTGTCGAAAGCTCTTAAAAGCTTGTGGTGAATTTTTAAACCATCTTAATAAGTACTGTACGTCTCCCAGGCTCTGTAATCAAAGCATTGAATACAGGAATAGGAGAGCAACAAACTCAGCTATTCCTGTGAATGTAGCCCGCTCTCTTTCTCATAGAGGAGGACGGGATGGAGGGAGAGGAGGGGAGGGGGGGGGTTCTCATAGAGGAGGACGGGATGGAGGGAGAGGAGGGGAGGGGGGGGGGGGGGGGGGGTTATGCGGGAGGCTGGATATCAACTCCTCCTCAGTGCTACGCCGACTAGCAGTTTGTCTCCAGCCCGGAGTCTGTGTTTGTTATCGTCTGTCCTGTCATCACCCTTACTCACAGCGAAGGAGGGAGGACGCGAGGAAATGCACACGCAGCACGAGGAGAGAAGGAGAGAGAGAGGGAGAGAGAGAGAGGGAGAGGGTGGGGGGAGCTGCCACAGACTGTTTCATCTGGAAGAAGCCTGCTTTTTCTCCTTGTTTTTTTCTTTTTTCTCCTCTGGTTCGTCTTCCTCTCAGGGAGGGGGGAGGGGGGGGTGCTCAGTGGATGATCGTGCTTCCTCGCGCTGTGATTAATCCCGCCCCCTGGCCCGTTTCTCAGAACGCCGGCGCGAGCGGAGAGCGGCCCACCGACGGCGCTTTCACACCGATGTCTGTCTGTCTGTCTGTCTGTCTGTCTGTCTGTCTGTCTGTCTGTCTGTCACCGGCACCGTTATATATGATACCTGACTGTATTTCAAAAGATGCACCGCCCGACCGCACAGGCGTGTACGAATGAACCGGATGGGGTATCGTGCACCAGCGGGGGGGGGGGCGAGCTGAAAAGCAAGGTACAGCCTCCATCGCGTTTAAAAACGGCACCCTGCTGAGTAAGCCTTCAGACCGAAGCATGTATGTCCCGTGGGACCAGACCACGTGTTATTCGAGCGTCTCCACACGGTTCTGACGTCCTGTGTGGAGGCAAATGGAGCACCCCGCCAAAGGAACTTCCTGTTGTCACACAAACACTGGTCCGCCACCAATGCCTGCCATGTGTAATTGCAGAGATTACCCTCGCTTACTGCCGTTTGCAATAATCAGGCTGATTGTGGCCTCCTGGTCTAATTTTGTGTGTGTGTGTGTGTGTGTGTGTGTGTGTGTGTGTGTATTTCTGCGTGTGTAGGAGGCGGCGGGAGCCGTAAAGCGTCTCAGTACGGGAGTGCGGCGGCGCCCGTGTCAAACGCACGGCAATCTTCATCAATCACCTGCGATAAGACGCGTCTCGCCATCACACTTCTGCATGTAGTTTAGCTGCTGGAGACATCATTATTGTCCTCTGAGAGTGCAGCCGAACGTCGAAAAAAATTACTGTTAAGGAATACTAACAACCCTCCAGAAGATAGCTGGAAAACGATGTGGGCACCAGATGCAGTAGATTAACCATTTAGTTCAGGCTGAGTAAACAACAACAACAACAACAACAAAAAAGTTTTGGATGATTGTTGTTTTCATGTTATGAGCTGTAGTATCATTCTACTGCATCCATTTATAATTGATTCAAGCACATAGTAAATTGCAGCGCACAGCCCAGGCCTAGTTACCGGTACAAAGAAATAAACACACACACGGAGAGAGAGCCTGCATCTTCAGGAGAGAGAGTGGAGATCAAAGAACGTGCACTGTTGCATAGAGGTCATTACAGAGCCCAGAGGGCGGTTCTCTCTCTCTCTCTCTCTCTCTCTCTCTCTCTCCTCATCTCCTGAGCTGATGTTCCCTCAAGCACCACTAGAGGGCGACGCCACACACGGCCTCCACCGCGCATGCTTACACACACACACACACTCCATCTTCTCTGTGTAGCTTTTAATTTCATTCATGCACGGCGCCTGGGCTCCTGCCTGTGAAATATGAATTTTGCAGTGTAATGTGATGATGCAATACAGATAAACCAGATCTGCATGAGGAGAAAGTTGTGGGGGGGGGATGAGGAAGTACCATAACTGAGTTTAGGAGGAAATAATCTCTATTGTACATACATTAACCCATTTTTCTCTTAAACAGGAACACACTGCAATATGTCAAACAAGGGGAAATGCGAGCTTAATGCCGCCTAATACCATTAAATCAGTGTTGTGAAAGGCGCAGATGTACAGTATATACTACACAGTGCAAGGCCTTTGTGTGCCACTGCTATCTGAGAAATAAATTGAGACCAATTCATTAGTGCTCCCTCAAGGAAGCTCCGTGAGGGATTAGGAAATGAAGACAACAGGTAGCGACAAAACCACGCCCCGTGCCTCTGTCAACCCCGAGCGGATCTGCTGCTCTTTAATTAGCGCTACACTCCCCGTGTACAGTGTGTGTGTGTGGGAACCTATTAGTGCTAGCTGTCAAGACTGGCGCGTGCACACGCACACACACGGGGGCACGTCTGTGAGTGCTGTACCCTGGCTCTGTCTCGGCGGGGCAGAGCGGTGGGCATGTGGCCCATCTCGTTCATTTACTGCCAGCCTAGCAGTTTGATTCGCTCCCCGGAGGGCTACAAGCCCCTCCCCCTCACCCGCTCGCCACGCTGCCAAGGCCTGCATGACATGCATATGGGCACAGAGAGTCTATACTAGTCTACCACCATCAGCTGTTCCTATATGGGCGCACACACACACACACACACACACATACACACCCTACATCGGCAGCACATCTGGCCGGTGCAGTAGGAAGAACACAGCGTGTTGATTGGGCGTGACAGCTTACAGGAGGCCGTGTGTGTACCTGGGCCCCGGTTAGAGCGCTGGAACGTTCTCCGCGCCGCTCGTCGCTAAAAACTCACGTGTTAACACGTCACCACGCGCTCCCGCCCGGCTATTACACGGGTAATGGCGGAGCGGCAGCTCAACGCGGCGCGTTAATGGTCGTGCGTTAACGGTCGCGCCGGCCAGTCGTGTCATTCTGGACAGTCGATGGGTCCGGAGCGTTATCTGCCTGCAGCCACTCACATATTACATTCCGATCCGGGCAGCTGTTAAGTCGTTCAAAAAAGCAGCTTACTGTAGAACTGGAAATGTGGCCACTTGAGCAAAGCCACCTTCTCCCGGCTTTGACAAGGCTCACAGATGGATGGGGGTGGTAAGGAGGGGGGGGGGGGTTGGGGAGGGGGGGGGCGACCTTGGCTGTTCTTTAAAGAGGCCAAAGAAGGCATTCCTGGAAACCGTTGAGCGGAAAGGCTGGTTTGAAAGGATTCGCCCACACGTTGTTATTGTTTTCACGTGTTCAGCCAGGTAGGTTTTGCATCGGAGAGCAAGGAGAACTGGAAACGCCAGGCGCTGGTCTGGTCCCCGGTGTGGAGCCAGGCCACTCTCTGCCTGCTTAGTTCCCACTCCTAACTGCTCTGAAAACTCACATTTGCAAGTGAGAGTTTCTGTGATATTTTGTCACAGTTGAATAATGGCCTGAAATGCTCCCAGTACCGTTTCTCATTAAATGAACATGGGCTACACCAATTATTTTACCATCTCTTAAGCCGTCTATTTTAGGAAGGTAACATGAATGGAAAGTGAGTATCCTTCGCCATCAAGAGAAAAAAGTCTAAATGCCTGTAAGCATCATTTACCTGAAGCTAGAAGTATTTTTTATAGGGAAATAAAGCTGCTTGATGCTGATGACGCCAATTTGTCTGATGTTCATGTCGTAATAAATGTTCCAACAATGAAACAGCCAGCGCCAAGGGAGCACGCTGTCCTGCCTCTCTCTTTCTCCAAGTGACATCATACTACACGCTGTTATAACTACAGGCTGCACCACTAACCACTAACTGCTCAGATAATTATAGGAAGTAGCCGGCGTCTGAAATCCACTTTTTTCCCCATTTCATTTGCCGTCAGAGGCACCGTGTTCCGACGGTAGCCCCGCGAGTCGCTCGTCCGCGGAGTGCTCGGAGCCCCGCTGAAGCGTCGGGCGCTCCCGAATGCGACGTGCCCGTACCGCGTCCGTTCGCACGGAGCCTCAATTACGCCTCATTATCGATCTCCAAACGAGTGGCCAGGTGGTCCGAGAGACCCGCCAACCCCCCCTCCGCTCGGCACTCCGCTCCCCCGGCGAGAGTGGCCCTTGATTGGCCCGCGCCTCGAGGCTGTAGTGTTTTGATTGGTGTTAGCTGGGAAGCAAGACAATGCAGACAGGCTGTGGATCCCCGGCTGCTTTTATTAGGCCACCCCCGCGTACGGAGGCAGGCAGCTGGGGGAAGAGTAGGTCCTCTCTCCCCTCTCTCCTCCAGACAATACAGTCATAAAAAGCAGTAAAACAATCCCTCTGCCTGACCTCGCTCCCCTACAGATAAGAGGAGGGAGGGTGTGGGGAGCAGAGGAGAGGAGAGAGGGAGGGATGATAGAGCCTAAACGACAGGAATGGAGGGGGAGACTGAGGCCACGCCTCTCCGCCGGTGACACATTGATGAAACATGGCAGCTTTATCGCCGTGCTACGTCTGTTTCTGTAGACCTGCCCTTCGCCGGCCTTGAGCCCCGCTCCCCCTACCAACGATCATGTGGGGGGGGGGGGGGGCTCTCCATACCAACGACCGTGTGTGAGTGTGTGTGTGTGTGGGGGGGGGGGGGGGGGGGGCGGAGGCTCACCACAACTTCTCCACAGCCGGAACCACTGGTGTTGATGGGATCACCCCGCCCCAGCCTAGAGATGTGACCCCTTCCTTCTCTCTCTTTCTCTCTCTCGCCGCACAATTACAGTAATAGTGTGAGGAGTGCGTGTGAAGCTCTAATCCAGCCCCGCGATGATGGGGTTTATGGGGGGGATAGAGTGGGTAGCAAGATGGAGGGGTGAGAGAGAGAGAGAGAGAGAGAGAGAGATGGCACTGGAACTGTCATAAGCTGGGAGAGTGGGAAGTATAATAATAATAAAAAAGGGCTTGTAATACTGATTGGATAAAATCTCACATGGTCATAAAGTGAGGATAGGATGTGGGGTGATTATGGGAGGAGGGGGGATGTGGTAACGGCGCCCGGGGGACTTCTTATCGGATGACATTTTGCATCCTCTGCCCTCTTCATCCCGTAACTTGCTTGGCTAGCAGCGCGCTAACTCTCTCTCTTGCACACAGAAACGCAACTTCTCAGCTCGATCAATTCACTCTGCCGTTGTTGTTGTGCACTACCTGGGAGTGTTTATATGATCCAGTGTTTTATTCGAGTACATTGCGAGTACTAGTGTTGGTTTTGAGCGTCCTAGCAGGAGTATGCTAGTATACTAGTTTTGGTTTTGAGTATGCTAGTATACAAGTGTTGGTTTTGAGCATCCTAGCAGGACTATGCTAGTATTCTAGTGTTGGTTTTGAGTATGCTAGTATACTAGTGTTGGTCTTGAGCATCCTAGCAGGGGTATGCTAGTATACTTATGCTGATTTGAGTAGGCTAGAATACTAGTTTTGTTTTTGAGTATGTTAGTACACTAGTGTTGTTTTTGAGCATCCTAGCAGGAGTATGCTAGTATACTAGTGTTGGTTTGGAGTATGCTAGTATACTAGTGTTGGTTTTGAGCGTCCTAGCAGGAGTATGATAGTATACTAGTGTTGGTTTTGACTATGCTAGTATATTAGTGTTGGTTTTGTGTGCTAGTATACTAGTGTTGGTTTTGAGTATGCTAGTATAATAGTGTTGGTTTTGACTATGCTAGCATACTAGTGTTGGTTTTGAGTGTGCTAGAATACTAGTGTGGGTTTTGAGTGTGCTAGTGTACAAGTGTGGGTTTTGAGTGTGCTAGAATACTAGTGTGGGTTTTGAGTGTGCTAGTATACTAGTGTGGGTTTTGAGTGTGCTAGTATACTAGTGTGGGTTTTGAGTGTGCTAGTATACCAGTGTGGGTTTTGAGTGTACTAGTATACCAGTGTAGGTTTTGAGTTTGCTAGTGTACCAGCGGTGATGAGCGTACCTGGGAGTGTGGCGTCTCGCCAGCTCTCCTGCTGAAGGGGCGGACGGCGCCGCTCGCCACCCGGCTCGCCGTTTGGAGGTTGATGGGGGACGTCTGCAGCAGCTCCGAGCTCGCCGGCTTTTGTCCGTTAATGTGTGCGGTCACCATGGAAACGGGAGCCTTGGCCGGCACCACGGAGATGGCTATGCTCTGGCTGGGCGGCTTGATGAGGGAGAGGGGCTTGGCCGTCCCTACTGGACAACTTCTTACCGCCAGCTTCTGTCACAGAGAGAGAGAGAGAGAGAGGGAGAGAGAAATAATTGCAAAGAGATTCAAAACAGGAAGTGGCTGCGCAGCAGTATCCTGCATTTGAAGTAATTGAGATTTGTGGGTTGTTAGTTTACTTTTCCAAGCTTGAAAGGGGGATAGGAGAAAACATTGTCTGGACTCTGGGCCTTGCTTCAGACTGTGAGAACCCCCCCCGTGTCTGACACGGGCTGCTTGGCCACACTGTGCAGACTGCCCTCACACACACACACACACACACACACGCACACACAGCGTCCTCCAGTGCGTCCCTGCTCACCCAGGCCCTGGCCTTCCCCCTTCCCTCTGCTCAGGGAAGAGAAAATAGATCTTCCAAAGCAGAGATAAGTACATCTTGCTTTCTCCTCCGCCCACCCTCGCACAACTGCTGGAAGAGGCACTCTAAATATTTTATATTCCATTTCACTGCCCTCTTCTTATTCGACCGCTCGCTTTTATGTTTTTTTTTCTATGGTGTAAGAGGTTTTGGGGAGGGGGAGGGGAGAGAGGGAGAGAGGAGAGGTCTTTCATTCTCATCTGCACTCGGGAGAAAGGACTCCGTCTCCATTTCTCCCTCTCCTCATCCTACCCCAAATGTTGTTTTGTACAGCAAGGGCACTTGTGTTTTTCTTTTTGCATTGTCCTTGTATTGTAGCAGGTGCAGTAGCATCCAGGCAGCAACAACGATGACGGCAACATATTCAAGAGTTGTTCAAAAGTAGAATACCGTGAACGAACCTGGTCAAGGCATAAATCTGCTTGAGCACATGAAAACATTTAAACTATTCTGTGCTTTTTATGCATTTCATTACCTACCTTGCATACCTTATTTCCATTGCGTAAAATACTTTGAAGACTAGCGTTTTAGGTGAGTGTGGGCAGAGGTGAGTAGAGCGGTCTTTGCTTTACAGTCATAACCTCCCGATCACAGTATGACCCAGACAGGACCTGCATTCACAGGCCAGTCAGAAGTGTGGAGGGAGGGAGGGAGGGAGGGAGGTGTAGAGGATAGACACTGCATGCCTAATCAGGTAGCCAAGCCCACCTCCTCCCCTCTCTCCTCTCCTCTCTTCTCCTTTCCTCACCTCTCCTCTGCTCTCTTTTCCTCTCCTCCTCCCCTCCCTCCTCCCATCCCCTCCTCCTCCCCTCTCTCCTCCCATCCCCTCCTCTCTCCTGTAGAAGGCCTGTGTTTTGAGGAGGGGGGGGTGAATTGTGGAACAGCAGGAGTGTATGAGAGGGGAGGAGGAAGGAGGGGTTAGTCTGGAGCAGAGAGGAGGGGATGGGGGAGTCTCCGTGGAAACAAAATTCTCTCTTTGTGTCCAAATCCACTCTAATCAGCATGTCGAACAAGAGAGGGAATGTTTCAGAGACGCACCAGGGTGCTTGCTTGCTTTCTTTCTTTCTTTCTTTCGTTCTTTCTTCGCTCTCTCTCTCTTCCCCCTCCCTCCCTCTCTCTCTCCCTCCCTTGCTTCCTTCTCTCGCCATCTCTGCTTCAGGCCAGATTCACTGAAACGACAAAAGTCACAGAAATAGAAACATCGCATAGCGGGGGGGCGAACGCCGACCGAATCAGCTAACACTTATTTTATTTTTGCAGCGTTCGCAATCCAAAGATTAGATCGGCGCCGGATAAAGTTCCGAACGGGTACGACTACGACGCATCACGGGGAGCGGAAAAGGCGGCGCGCGCCGACACGACGCGGCGTGAATCCAGGAGGCTTATCTGCACCCGGCCGGGCAGGAATCAGCACTTCTGATTCTCCTCCGCCAGTCGTCCGCTCTTAACCGTTAACGTAGCGGCGACAAACAGCCACGGCTGTCTCTGCTACATCGTGAAACGGGCTGATTAAAGCAAGTTACGCTAACTGTAACTCTCCTTTTTTTGGGGGGGGGCGCACACGTAAAAGACGGCGACCGCCTGCGAAGTGAATCAACCCAGATTTGGAGTCAAAGCGGGGGGGGCTAGAAAGCTTCAGAGAGGGGTGGGGGGGGAAAATCATCTATCAACGTTCCACAAATGGACTTAGCGGGCGTAGCGGGTGACTAATACAGACTGTAAGAGCGTATGAAGTCCCGGCGTCTCCGCCCCCCCCTCCCCCACCGGCGTGAATAGGGACCTCATTCATGTGTTGTTATTTATTGACTCCCTCCACAGTGAGTGCGGCGGGGGGCCGCCATTGTTTCGGGGATCAATGTAATCCGCGGGCGGCCGCCATGAACCGGGGCCGCATCTGGGCCCGCCGGCCGCCGCGCATTCATCCCACCGCACCGCCGATTGTCTCAAAGGTCGGCCATTTAAACCCCAGAGCCCCAGAGAAGGACAGTCCCATCCCTCCTGGAGAGAGACAGAGAGAGGGGGGGGGGGGGTAGAGAGAGAAAAGGGGTTGAAGGGGGAGTGAGAGAAAGAGAGAGAGGGCAGAGAGAGAGGAGAGGGAGGGAGAGAGAGAGGAGAGGGAGGGAGAGAGAGAGGGAAGAGAAAGGGAGGGAAGGAGAGACAGAGAGGGGAGAGGGAGGGAGGGAAGGAGAGAGAGGGAGGGAGAGAGATGTGACAAAAAGGCGCGCGGAGGAGCCACAGCGGTGTCTCCAGAGTGACAGGTTAGTAAACAGCCTCCTCTCTCCTGCCCCCCCCCCCCCTGTACGTACGACGACAGGTAGTCTCGTCGCAGCCCCGGGGAGAAGCGGCGGCGCACCAAAGCCCGGCCTGAGAGAGACAGAGAGAGAGAGAGAGAGGGAGTTCTCTCTTTCTTTTTCTCTTCTTTTCACTTTTTTTCAAACGTGTTTCGCGGGCGCCCGGCTCTTTTGGTGTCACGCTGCAGTAGCCGATACGTCAGCGGGCCGGCTGCCAAACGAGATTGTCCCCCCTGCCCACCCCCCCCCCCATGCGGGATCACACACAAAGTGCCTCTGAGAGGAGACTTAATTGCACATATTACACCATTACAGGGCCCTCCGGTGTGGATTGAGATGAGTCACTAATGTACACAGTGCGTGAAGGGAAGGGAAACACCACGAGAAGACGGCCGTACGTGACCTCTGAGCTCGTTGTCTTTTGTACTGTAGCTCTTTGGTCCCGATGGGAATAAGATGCTTCATGGGGGAGGGGGGTGGTTTATGGAACATCGGTCAACAACAATGGCGCGTGTCCATTTACACGTCTCGTGAGGTGGGCTGTTACACACAGTGTGTGTGTGTGTGTGTGTGTGTGTGTGTGTGTGTGGCGGCAGGTGGGCAGGTGTTGTTTGTGAGGGCGACCACAGAGAGAAGCTCCAAGCCCATGGTGAAGGACAGGCTCCGATTGGCCAGCAGAGCTCAAGGCGTCCAGATGTGTTGTTATGGGCGACGGCGCGGGGCCACGACCCCCTGACCCCGGCGGTGACGGGGAGAGCAGGAACCGGTGGGAGGGCGTGTTAAAACACCCGTTAAAGAGCGGCGGCCCCCCGTCCTAATGAGCCGTATTCCTCCCTCACGTGTCGGTGGCGAACGGGCGAGACGGACACATATGGAGAAGCTCCGCTTCTCTATGGCGTCTCCGCTCTCATCAGCGTCCCGCGGCGCCGCGTCTTTCCTCCTCGCTCCCTCGGAAACGGCAACTGCTCGCCGGCCATGTTGACGAGGGAAACCCGACGACTTCCCTGCTGTCCGCCCGATTTCTGGAGCTGCTTTCACTACTTGGGTGTTGATGATTCACTTTGCATATCCCCCCCCCCCCACAAACACACACACACACACAAAAACGTCTCTATCATCTACGGCCCGTCGAGCTCAAAGCTGTCGAGACCACTTTGAGGTCCCGGGCGTGAACCTCGATCGAAGTACCGTGTTAGCGCGCTAATGAGTGCTTTGTACTCGAGCCGAAATCTGATGCTGTAGAAGGACTACAAATACAACCACATGACTACAAACATGGTGGGCAGCCGAGGAGGTCCCTCGAGTCAACAGGACCTAGCTGAAGACCTCAGATCATTCTGTCAAGGCATAACAGAGTCACGGCAAAGCAAGACAAAGCGGAGCTCAGTCGAGCAGTTTATCAAAGCGCTCAGGTTCCATCACCTCCCTGTCTACACCGACACCACGTGTAGTCAACCTGAACACCGCCGCTCTCCAGGGACCGACCAAATCAGATCGCAGAACCGCCGCAGAGAGTACTCGTGTCTGAAATCTGATTCGCCGGTGATACACAGCTCGCGCCCATCCCTCCGACAGGCAGCTGAGAGGGATCTCTCCCTGTACTGTAGGAGACATGCCCCCCCCCTGGGTTGGCGCCATCCAAAAAAACGAGGTTGGGGATTACCAGGGGGCACGGAGTAGGCGGCGTCTGGTGTGCTCTGCTCCCTGTTGTGTGTTTTGGCCGTGGGCTCCCTTGTTGAGCACCCCCCCCGGGTCCGCCCCTTGGTCCCCCCCGATGCCCTGTGCCAAACTCCGGGCCAGGGGCCAGGGCCCTCTCGTGTGCCCCCTAGATAAGCACCAGGCCTGCGTGGCGTGTGCCAGGGCATCTTCTTGGGGGGAATCAATCACCGACGTGGGCCTACTGTGCCCCGCCAGGAGGACAAGACAGCCCGGCCAACTAAGAATGACAACAGCAGACTCCTCCTCTTCCTCCCTCCCTCCTCCCTCCCTCCCTCCTCCCTCCTCCCTCCGCCCCTCACCGACTCCGCGCCACCTTTCAGGAGTCTGATCGGCGCCATGCTAAATGGAGTGTAAACAAATAAAATGGCCGCGGGGGTGTTTTGATTGCAATCCGAACGACTGCCACGGCGCTATCCGGAGCGCCGCGCTATCAGAACAGAGTCCCCTAATGAGACAGGATAATATCGTGTCTGTTTAGCGGAGGCCGGGTAAACAGAGCCCCGGCCTGATGACGGCTGACCTTTACTCTGGACCTCATCTGAGAGGCCGCGCTTTCAATTAATTCCCCCCCCCCCCCCCCCCCCACAATCCGCCAGGTCCAAAGATACTCTGATAGTCAAAAGAGATAGCCGCGCATGAGAGAGAACGTACATTCGGTCGCTCAAACAAGCAGAACGGGAAGGGGGCGGCCATGATTGCTGTCTGTTGTGAGAGGACACTGCAGAGGACACTCTAGCGTCACTCCTTTTGAGAACATCCTTCTGGCAGGAATCACAGGCGTCGGTGTGCGGCAAATTAGGCACGATGTTCGGAGATAAACAACAGCTCATCAATGGCATTACTATCCCAATAGGCTATTGGTTATTATTATCGTTTTTCTGGCCTTGTCCAACCACGGGCGGGCGTCACATGAAACGCTCATTATATCAGCCACAACAAATACAGTCACAGCCCAGTCCAACTTTGATGTGACAGTATGTGGAGGAAGCAGAATTAAATCTTCCCAGCCACCCAATTTCCTCCCAGAGAGAAACAATTTGACGATGTGGTCACTGCCCGTCACGCCGTCTGTAGACAATAAATCCATTTAAATGCAAATCATACTCGCCCTGGGTCTCATTTTCTTCATCTGGGATTGGACTCATTGGAATGCGACACGCAACACAACCACCCCTCAACTAAAGGAAAACCAAACAAGGTCCGTCAGAAAGGGACAGCGACCTGAGGACAGGACAGGACAGGACAGGCGTGGGACCAGGAGTCCAGGCAAGGCTGTGTCTTTGCCCCCATTTCATTGCGTGTTCCAGACAATTTGACCGACTGTCTTGTGCCTTATTTTCGGAGACATAGCCCACCGGTGTCTTTGCCCAGCGAGAAGATATAGAAGATGGACTTGATATTTTGGCGTGTGCAAAGAGGAATGTCATCATGTGTGAATAGCCTAGGAGAAAAAGTCACATGGTTGTGGGAATAAGCTGGATGGCGCAGCTACTTAGAGAAGTGATCAGTAAGACTAATAATCCTTCTGTTTGTCGAGACCTTCTTATGGGCATTGATGCATGTGAATATTTCTTCTTTGTTACTGTAAGAAGGGAATAAAACTGAAACGTACACCCCAGCATATCAACACAGCCTATTAAAAGTCCTGGCAGATTTAAAACAAGCACCCTAGAAGTATTTTCCTGCAGAACAAATACATTCGAAACATAAACAAATCATATTTTCTCGAATTAACCCCGTTGTTAATTTCCAGCTGGCGAGATCAAGATTTCTATCAACAAACGCTGCTAATTACATTTTCTGACGTACATGAGCCATGTCCCAGAGATGAAATTAACCCGATAAAAAAAGATGGGGATTGAGTGTGAAAGGATGAAACGCCCTTGTCACATCTTCAAACCTTTTATCTGCATGTTTAAAAATAAAAAAGGCCTCACAGTATACCCTGAAGAAATGCCGCCATACCCAGAAGAAATGTTTGCATCGCTGCATGATTTACCATCAGAGAAAAATAGAAATGTAATCTAGACTGTTGTGACACATTGACACTGCCTGCTGTTCTCTCCACAGCCTCTCTCAATCAAAAAATGATCGAATCTCACGCTCTCTATTCCCAGCCCCCACCCTGGGCACCACAGCCCCCCAAACACACCGCACCCCCTGCTTTATTAGAAGTCAAATAGCTTGTCAGCTCGTTTCATGTCTGTCTACCCAATTTCAGACTTGGCAGTCTGTGTAAAAACACTCTTCAGACACTTTAAAGGTACAACTAGGCTAGGTGGAATAGTAATCATACTGATAGTAGTACTGTAGTAGTAGTAGTAGTAGTAGTAGTAGTGGTAGTGGTAGTAGTAGTAGTAGTGGTAGTAGTAGTAGTAGTAGTAGTAGTGGCTATTAATGGCAGTAGTAGTAGAACATATTGATAGTAGTAGTAGTAGTAGTAGTAGTTGCTAGTAATGCTAGTGGTGGTGGTAGTAGTAGTAGTAGGAGGAGTATTAGTAGTAGTAGTAGTACAGTAGTAGTAGAAATAATATAATATTGATGATGATAATACTAGTAGTAGTAGTAGTAGATAATAGCTACAGTAGTATTACTAGATAGATAGATTAGCTATGTTGTTAGAAATGATAATGGTGATGGTAGTAGTAGTAGTAGTAGCAGTAGTAGTAGTAGTATAAATAATATTATACTATTGATAATAGTAGTAGATAATAGCTAGTATTACTAGCTAACTAGTAATAATATGGTAGTAGTGGTGGTTGTGGTTTATGCTACTTCACTTTACTGTATAACAATAATCTCATCCCAGTGTGACTGTGAAAGATAAGAACTGCTCCGGCTGAGACTTGCCCTGCGATCACAGTCACAGCTGAGCAGTCACACAGCAGGGCCCCGCCTCTATGTAAATGCAGGGTAATAGATGTCCATACAGGAAGAGAAAATGACTAGACCTTCAATTTGTGCTGGTCTGAATCCTCTGCAGGCCTGCCACGGCTCTGTGGGAGACCTCGCCGGCTCGGCCCCCCTTTTTTAATAAAAACCCAGTTTGCATTGCAGCGCTCCCCCACCTCGCCGTCGTTTCATTTCCATACCAGACCCTGCCTGCTTCCTGTCACTGCCCATCAGCCTCAGCGAGGGGCGTGGAGACGGGAAGCGGCGGCCGGCCGGCCGGACGGGCGCGCAGGCAGGCAGGCGCCAGTCAAACGGGGTGGCGCTATTTTTGAGCGCTCTCACGCTGCCATTTTGGCAGAGCGCCGGCTTCGGTGAAAGGTGTCGGGACTGCCTATCGGTGAACGGCGCGTCCCACGCTGTCAGGATATCAGCTGTTGTGTATAATGTCTTCCTTATCCACTCATAAAATACAGATGCCCTCACTCTCTCTCTCCTTCCCTCCCTTTCTATCTCCTCTCTCTCTTTCCCTCCCTCTCCTCTCTCTCCCTACCTCTCTCTCTCTCTCTCTCTCTCCCCCTGCCAGTGAAAGAGACTTATATCCTATACCCTTCACTTGACAGTCAGCATATATAGTAATAGTACTATCTCAATGTTAACTGATAGAAGGCAGTCTTCATAGAGAGAGAGACAGAGAGAGAGAGAACACAGATGGCTATATTCAGAGTTACATTTCATCAGCCCTCCCAGTCCTCAGCCAAGGCCCACTGGAGGTTGGCTCCACCCCAGATGAGCACCTGAACATACGGTCAGGAGGCCCGGCGATGACGTACTACCCCCCTACTCCACGATGCATGTGGAAATCACATAGATATGGAAAATAATGCAGTAGTGTAGGGCTACTGTACTGTCATTTGTCCGCGTGTCAATTCTTCTGCGATTATAGAAGTCGCATTCCGCTTCCAATTCCAGGATCTCCACTTCTAACAGTGGCCTCTCTCTCTCTCTTCTCTCTCTCTCTCCCTCTCTCTCTTCTCTCTCTCTGTAAGCTCAGTCTTGTAATTAGTAATCACTCCTGGCCGTGACTCCTCTGGGTGGAGGAGCAGGAGGGGAGCCCCTCCCCCCCTCCCCCCCCACACCAGCCCCCAGCCCTGACGGCCCTTCAGGTGGGCTACAACAGCTACAGGAGCAGACAGGGCGCCCATGCCTAGGAAAGCCTAATCGGGCCTAACGCATGCAAACAGGCCATGGTCGTCCGGAGGAAGTTGGACTGAGGAAGGCGGGCCGGGGCCGTGTCGTTTGGCGGGCGCCCGCGAGGGTTCGGAAGCGCTCGGGTCAGGTGTCGATCTGGTAAACGGTCGTGGCTGAGAACACGGTGCGGTACTACTCGGGGGGCGGCGCCTGCGGCCGGCGTCGGCGTGGAGCTTCGACCTTCCGCCTGCGGACGCTCTCATGCTTCCTCGCTCTCCGCGCCCTCTCCTTTCTCTCAGTTCAAAGAGCAGCCGTGTCCGTGTTAAGAATCCAACTCGCCCTTAGCTGTAGGAACCCTGGTGTTAAGATTGTCAGATTGTAGTTGGTTACATTACCTGCCTTTCAACAGTAAATGTGTTCCTCATAGTTAACGCTGTGATATGCTCTTCTAATAAGAGAAGCAAGGTACGCACACTGTTTCAATAGCTCCCAAAGTGATCTAATGAATTAATTTAATGATTAAATCATGTTGGGAGCTGTTGAAACAGTGTGCAGACCTTATTTCTCTTATTAGCTTGACATTTGTGGGTCGAGCACCTGTTACTTTTGCACTCTTGGATGTGAGTGCATTTCTCCGTTCCTCTCTCTCCCAGTTACCACAGACTAGTGGTATACCGTAGCCATGTCCTGCAGGCTACAACTTCAAAGCGGATCATCTGTTCGAACCCCGAGCCTCCCTCTCTTCTCTAAGAGACCGTATGAGCGATGGCAGCGCGGTAGCGATGGCAGTAACTAAGGCCGGCCAAATCATTTACTAATCAAGCGAACAACCGATCTCAGGATCATGGAGAGAGATGTGACTCCTGGCCCCCTCTTCCTAATGAAGACATTCGCCCGCCCCCCCCCCCCCACCCCCCCTCCTCGCCGAGCGCCGGGGCGCCGCCGGGCATATTGACTCGCCGCGGTTGACAATCAGAAATTGCCGAAAGGTCAGAGCGTGAGAGAGACGAGGGGAGACGGAGTGCGGAGCGGCTGCGCCGGCGACCAATCATCTTAACCGGCGTCTCCTAATAGGATGTAATAGGAGGAATGAGATACGGGACAGACGCAGGCGGCCATGGGAAGTTATGGGTGCTGATTATCGCCTGGTTAATGTCTGTCATCAGCGGTGGCTTGATCTAGCTGTCTCTGTTAACCCTAGTCACTGCCCCCCCCCTCTCTCTCTCTACTTCCCTCTCTCTCTCTCTCTCTCTCTCTCTGTCGTACCAGAGGTCTGACCTTGTTCACCAGGCAGGTGGACGGACACCACACTGCAGTTACAGCACCATCCGTCTCCCTCCCTCTCTCTCTCTCTCTCTCTCTCTCTCTTTCCCTCCCTCTCTCCCTCCTCCCTCCTCCGCTGAACTCTTTCATTCACAATTCCATCCTCACTATCACAGACATCCTCACATATGGCCTCTTACAGTCTCTTAATCCACCGGGCAGAGCGTCAGTTTGGGTGGGCTGTGGAGCGTCCTGCGCCGTGACACCGTCGGCACTGGATTCTAGACCGGGAGTGGGGGGGGGGGGGGGGTGAGAGAATCGCCCGTCTCCTACGAGAAAGTGCCGCCCGGGCCGTCCTCACCCGCCCCGGCACATCTCCAGTCCAGACGTTTCAGATTAGCCCGGATCAAGGACATCTGCCGGAGCAGAATCGGACACTTCCATTGCTGTTCTCTCAGCCGCGATAGCAGAGGGAGGGATATTGAACCGGGAATGGCTCTCTCAGCGCCACAGCGAGCGCTCAGCGTTGGCATGGGCTCCAGCGTGGCCTCAGGGCGGCGCTCTGCGAAGCGATCGATAGTTGAACTCGCTGTTGTCATTTCAACCTATTGAGCCGGAGATCAGAATGAGAATTCAAAGCCAGTCGATGACTGACAAGTGTTTGAAAGATAAACCCGGAGAAATCAATTAGCATTCATAGATTCCTGATGAGTGAAAAACGACCATGATTGCATTCATTACGACCCCGAGCAAGAAAAATGTTGAACTACCTACATTAACGGGGGGGGCTGAACTTAAAGGACCTTGCATTTGCCATCTATTTTCCCTTGAATGTGTTCCAGGAGCTGCTTCCAGTGTTACAGTAAAAATGTGCTGACAAAAGGTTGGGCGCGTTGCCCCGACGGGATGGTGTTCGTCGCTGCTGCTTTTAATCTCCCAACGTTGCCTCAGCTTCTGTCAGGAGCGTTTCCAGCAGCTAGGGGCCTGGGGAAGCCTTCTAGACGTCAGGGGCCCGGGGAAGCCTCTAGACACTGGGGGCCGTAGCAGCTAGGGGCCCGGGGAAGCCTCTAGACGTCAGGGGCCCGGGGAAGCCTCTACACGTCAGGGGCCCGTAGCAGCTAGGGGCCCGGGGAAGCCTCTAGACGTCAGGGGCCCGTAGCAGCTAGGGGCCCGGGGAAGCCTCTAGACGTCAGGGGCCCGTAGCAGCTAGGGGCCCGGGGAAGCCTCTAGACACCAGTGCCTGTAGCACTGCTGGGACGGAGGAGAGCAGGGAGCGGGGGAGGGAGGGAAACAGGACAGCTGGCACTCCAAGAGAGAGAGAGAGAGAGGGGGGGGGGGGGGGGGGCTGATGAGGAGGGGGGTAGGGGGAAGGAGCAGAGGGGGTTTGCCCATGCAGTGGGAGGCTGATGGAGGTGGGAGGGTGTGGGGGGGGGGGGGTGCTGGAGGCCAGCAGATGGACCCCCGCTAACAATAGGCTCAGACAGATGCAGCCACAAAGAGCATCAACCGCACATACACAACGCAACACACACACACATACACGTATACACAACGGAGGATTGCAGGCCACGCTCCAGAGGAGCCTCATGCCAAACACACACACACACACGTTGTAGACAGAAAAATAATTGATGAGAAACTGGAGAAAGAGTCTGCAGACAGACTGGAAATTACTTTTGAGACTGTGGGGGTGTGTGGGCACTACTGTCCTGAAATACAAAGTGGGCAACTTAAGAAGAACAAGCAGACAGGTCCCCGAGCAGCTCAAACTACTAATCCAGGACTCTCTGTGACATCTGTCACACGCGCACACAACCAGATTACAGATCAACTCTGAAACAGAAGGTTCCAACCACAAAAGACTGAGCCCGCCTGATTGCTCCTAACACATGATCCCTCATCCCTGACAGGATATGGGACACCTCGTCACTTTAGCCAGGAGTCACTCAACCGTCAACCAGGCAGGTGCATTTGAATAGTCGACCCCCGTGGTCAGTAAGCACCCTGGTTTTTCGTTTCTTGTAAATTGGAGGACTTCCTGTATCTGCCCAGGAGTTCTGGTGGGGGGGGAGGGGGGGAGAAAGCACCCGCTGTGGCGTAGCCTGCTGCCTGGGGCGGGGGAGGAGACCCCCCCACACGTGCCTCACCCCCACCCCTCTGTGGACCAAGTGTCAGGACCAAGCTCCATCAAAACAATCCCACCATGCCCCTGGCTAGCACTCGGAAGTAGCGTGCTTGAAAGCTAGTTCAGGCTGTGTGCGTGATTGTGTGAGTTCAATCTCTATTTGCAATCCAACAGATTATACTTGCACACGCTGTTACCCTCAATATGTTTAACTTTAGAGTCGTACTTAAAGCAGTGATTAAAAGTGCCTTGAGCGGATACGCATTCGTCATTAGCTAAAGACCTAAAGAGCAAGCGAGTTCTGTCTCGGAGCCGTTTTGAATAATCGGTACCAGATCCAAGCATCAAGGTGAATGGAAATGCAAATGGAAACACTAACATCCAGGTTTGTCCAAACAGAGAGAGGGCGATTAAGTAAGTGTTGATCCCACTGCAGGCACGCGGTGAGCGCTGGGTGATTAACCCTCGCCGAGCAACAGAGGGAGGGAACGCAGGAGACTGGAGCGGGAGGAAGCGGAGAACATGAAGGGGAGGACCTTGTAGCCTGCCGAGGCGTGAAGGCAGCGCGATAACATCGACCATGTCAGGGGAAGGCTTCCGATTTGGCCCTTCAGTCTTAATCAGCGGCTAGGCCTCGTCCAGACCCTCACTTACACATACACTCTCTCACACTCTCTCCCCCACGTATTTTCTCTCTCTCTCTCTCTCTCTCTCTCTCTCCCTCTCTCTCATACACTTATCCCCTCTCTCTTTTCTCTCCTTCATTTCTCTCTCTCAGCAGACGCCTTGTCGAGTACAATTGATTAGGTTCAGAGCCCCTCTCTGTCTCTCTGCTCTCATCTTTAGAAATTGTCCCTAGTTTTACAGCATGTTTTCTCTGGCCAAAACACCGCCACCCTCGCCATTACATTCTGGGGAGAGGAGAGAGAGAAACCATTAATCAATGTAAACACACACACACTCTTTCGTTTGCCTGGGCCCCCGCCCCCCCCCCCCCCCCCCCCCCCGTAACCTCACCTTGGCTTTGGAAATCGGTGTATTTGGCTTGAGCCCACAGGCAAATGTTGACACAGCGGATTTCAATGAGAAACGTTCATTTTCGGATGTACTGCACCCCCCCCCCCCCCCCCGTCGGTGAGGGGGAGCGAGTACGGCTGCCAGGGGTAATTGAGGCTGAAGCTGAGGGTAAGGTGTGTGTGTGTGTGGGGGGGGGGGGCTATTGTGACCTCAGCGTGTGCTCTCAAGATGCGTTGGGGACCCCCTCGGTCAACACAGCCATTTCTCTTTTCATTATTTTTTCCCCCCCCTGTCGAAACCCATCCCCACCGACCGGAGCTGTCATCAACTCAGCTGGTCCAGAACCATCAATTCCTCACTTACATGCCAATTACCCCATCCTTTCGATCGCTCTCTCCATCTCTCACTCTCTCGCTCTCCGTTCCTCTCTCTCTCTCTTCCTCCATCTCTCTCTCGTCCCCTATTCTTCCCGGAAAAGGCTCCTCTCGCCTCTCGAACGCGGACAAATATCTCCCGGCGTGAGCTCGGCGTGAGCTCGGCGGAGCGCGGGTTGCCGGTGGAAGGCTTCTCTAAGCGCTTTGCGGAGGAAGCTCATTACATCTGGCCCGGCGGAACTCTGGAGCCGGCTGAATGGACCTATGGCTCTTGTAGTCCTCTCCAGCAGCCACTTCATGATTCGGTCATCCGGAGAATTACCTCTCCCTAAGCAGGGTGGCAGACGGCTCCGGCTCCAAAAAGCCCCCCCCCCCCTTTCGCTTTTTTCCCCTCGCTCCATTATTGGTCGTCCGCAATCACTTCAAATTAGATCTACGAGTCAATACCGCAAGTCAATATTTAATTGGCTCATAGCAGGTGGTAATTCAGCCAGAGACGTGGCGGGTGTGGGCGGGCTCTGTGGCGGGCGTGTCCTCCATGTTGAGAGGGGCCTGAGAGCCCCCAGCGAGGACGCGGTAGCGACGCGCGGCGTCCAGGGCCGTAACAGGGGGAGCAGGGCCCGTCTTAATAAAGGTCATTAATTGTTGTCAAAAAACAGACAGGCAGGGAGCTGATTGGCTGTCCAGAGAGGTGTCACACGGCAAATTATCAGAGGATGCCTCGATAACACCCAGCGCTTTCAGTCAGTCAAACACCTGTGTTTATGTGAATTGAGGCTACTGGTTTTAAATCCAACAATGTCATATTTTACCTTACGCTAGTTTCCTCCGAAAGTTGTAACTTCACTAACAATGTGTAATGAAATATTCATGTGATGTTAGATCACTGTACTTTTGGAGGAAACTTTATAACACTGTGAAGTCTATAAGCCGTGCAGTACCTGCAGTATTGTTCATGGAAGTACAGTATCCACAAATGTTTCCAGTTGTAGCCTGTACCGCCCAGGGCACACTGTTAAAAAACACCTCTTCAATTCCAGGTAGGGAATGATTTGACAGGATTCAGACTGACGCCAGACACCATCAGACAACAACAACAACAACAACAACAACAACAACCACCCAAATGCAAATTCAGCCATTTTACAAGGTAAAACTGCATGCTATAATAGAAAACAAATCCTGCCTCAATTACACACGCCGATGCCTCACTACAATTACCCACCCATCACAGAGCGCAAAGTTCATTTTAATTAGTTTTTTTTTTAAGTACTTATGCATAGCATGCTCAGCAAGGGGAAAAAAATATGCAGGGGCTGGAAAAGCGCCGCTGTCACAAGGCAAGGGGGAAATCGACTCGCTCTCCATAATGAATCGCGGCTCGGAAATTAAACTGACACCTAATGAATCTGTGGCGCTTTTTCCTCTCTTTTGTCTAGCTCTTTGGAGAGCGGGGGCGAGGGGAAGCCGTTACCGTTCTCGGCGCTTTCCCGCAGTCACCAACGCTTACTGTCGCCGGGAATGGGACAGAGATGGACTGCGGTCCCGTACAGAGTTTTAGGGGGAACTGCTCCCTGGAGCTTTCACGAGGGGAGGGGGGGTGTGTGCTGTACTGTACCTCAGTCCTGTTAGGAACAAGTATATTAGGCCGAACACCACTCAGCTCCACCTAGCCGACGGCCGAGTTGAAAAGAACAACCAGTCGATTTTCAATCCTCCTCTCCAGTCCTCTCTCAGGCAGTCTTCATGCTGCAGCAATTCTCTCCTCCTCACACCCCTAGCTTCAACAAACACACAAACCAGGGACACTCTAGAGAGAGAGATATGGATGTTTTATCACAGCTAGGCTGTTATAGGAATAGCTCTGTTTGTTTGTCGTCTGTAACCCTAATGGATACATGTACAAATGTCCAGGGACGGGTGCAATCAAAATGGAAGCCGAGTCTACTATCACTGCTCACCAGCAGGGAAGGTTATTGGGACACTGTGTATGAGAAAGAAGGAGAGAGAGAGAGAGAAAAAGACAGTGAGAGAGAGATGGTCGGACAGATAAATGCAGCCGGCTTCATTCTGTATGCATTGCTTTCCACACTGGGGAAATGTATAAGCAGAGTGCTGATAGTCTCCAAATCAGTTTGACTAGGGTGCCGAGGATCGCTGCATCACAGAGATTACCTCTCGGCAGAAAGTCTACACCATTTTACAACGTCTACACGGTATTTCCATTTTACAACGTCATGACTCCACTGTTTCTTCCGTCACAGGCTCTGTCCTGTCCGCTCACTACGGCCACAGAGTACTGAGAATTCACAAACCGCCGGTGAGGTGACGCTGAGGTGAGGCGAGGTCACCGACGTCGGAAAAAGAATGTACTCACGAGGAAAAGACGCCAATCTTTTAGAGCAAATATTGGCTTTTACAGTGAATGGACCCGATAGAGATGACGACTGCCACAGGACGAAATGAACGAATACCTCTTAGAAGGAGATGATTTCCTGAATTGACAGATTACTCGGTGTCCACGCCGTCGTCAGTTCGAAACTGTGGTAGACTTCCAAATACATTACAGCTTTATTCAGCGTGACTACAGTATATTAGGACGACTATACTCATGAGAAGCATACTTGCCACCCCCCAAAGCTGTGTAAAGAAGATAAATAGCAAGTTTACCACTGTTCACACAGTCACTACTTCGGTCGAAGTTGCATGCGCAACCTAAACCTAAACCGCCCCTTTTGTGGGGGAAGCCTTTCTAGGGAGCGTGTTAGTGCTGTTTGGCTAACTCCGCTGGGAGGGGGGGGGGGGGGGCAGGGCTATAGGACCACTCTCCACCACAGACCCCTCAAGTCCACCTGGCCAGGGTCACCCTCCTCTCCCCCCAGCCTCCTAGAAGCACCTTCCTGCTCCATCTCGCTGGTGAGGGAGAGGAAAACGCAGCCACCAGGGACCAGGGCTGAGATATGGAAATGTGCAGGAGGAGGAGGACCAGGACCAGGGGGGAAGCTGTTCCCCAGCGTGACAGCTACTGCGGCCAGGGCTGCTTCCTGACCGAGGGGCCGGACATGCTCCGACATCTTCCCACTCGATTAGAGGTGCGCTCCCGACATCCGGTTCACTTGGAAGACAGGCGTCCGAGCTTTCCCAGAGTATCCGTGTTGGAAATGACTGTTCTAGCATTACCCAGACACCTGCGCAAAGCCTTTCCACAGTAGTGGTGATTAGCAGATGCCATCTTGGGGCCTCATTTGCGAATGTTAAGTTTGCACCTGATGTTTTCCAGAAGTACATGATTTAAACAATAAAGGCAGATCAAAAGAAAACAAAGAAAAATATGTATGTAAACTAAATCAGTCTCCTCTTTCCGTCTTTGTTCGGGGTCCTTTCTGTAATAAGTATAAACTTGGCGCTGGCGCAAACATTTCCTAAATTAGTTCCTTTGAGACGTGTCCCCGTGCTTTGAAACGCTGGCTCGTTGAAGGAGACAAGTTTTATTTGGAAGATAAAGAGTTGTTTTGTTTTTTTTCTCGAACAGCGGCACGCAGAGAAGATAGAAGACAGTGGCGTTTGTGCCAACACGCCGTCGTGAGGCAATATCCTGCACTGGCGGAAATCTCATAGTGTGTGTGTGTGTGTGCACGTTTGAGTGTGTATGAGAGAGACAGCGGTCTCTCTACCTACGGTGACAGATCGCAGCGGGGGTAATTTGAGCGGCGACGGGCACAGAGCTCTCACATCCGCGGTGTAGACGTCTCCGTTGGCCAGGCCCACGTCGGCAAAGCCCGGTCTCTTCACTCTTGAAGACCCAGACTCTTCCTGCTTTGATAGCAGAAAGGAAAGGAGCTCTGAATTAAAAGTGTGCCTTTGTGCACTTTGCTCGGGATTCAAATGTGGCCGATTCCTGTTAGACTTTGATCGTTTGTTTCCGTGTAATGTTCCAGGACATAATGTTCCACAGGCTTCCAATTTTCCACCTCTCATTTACGAACCTTCATTTCCTCCGGAACCGCAATTTTCAGAGTCAATCTTACTTATTTTTTTGTCTCTCAAGAAAGTCTTCTGAGGAGGCTCAAACCGTAACTCTTAGAGGAGGCGGTTTTCATTACTGTGTTCCTCAATTAGAACCAAGAATAGCCACAAATCCTCTTTCTCTCTCTCTGAGAGAGAGAGCTCACTAGTCATGGCCATGAGATGTGGGCCGTTTTGTTTTTCATACTGTGTTCCTTTGTCAGTTTAGAAGTCGTACAGCGTGCTTGTGTCCATGGAGACGACGTTCTGTATGGAAGCCAGGTCTACATGTGAAATGCATTTCAAGGTTCTCGTGTTGTGTTCTTGTTGTTCTTAGTTCTGAGACCAAAGAATAATTGTAAAGCTTCTAGCCTTTGATTCCTAGCTTACCATGAGCCATGTTGCGCTTGCACAGTCTTCTATTGAGGAGTGCTGTTATAGTTGTCTAGATCTGCAGGTCTTCCCCGTGTGTCTGTCCAGGCTGGTGCGAAGGCCCTGGGTGCAGGGTCGTAGGTTGACATTCTCATTACATCCAGGTCGCAGAGGTCAAGCCTGCTCTGCTTCTGGCGGACTGGAGCAGACCATCTCAGAGGAGGGAGGGGGAACGGGGAGGGCATGGAAGAGCTCACGTGACACTGGTGTCATAGACGTGGTGCGTCTGGATCCCCTTCACTTACAGTCACATCCATAAAGAGACTAGAAACTAGGCCCAAGGAGCAGCCTGGGACTCGCCTGAGTATCCACCCCCAATATGAGTCACTCTGCTGCAGGCTCTGACTTCATCCTTTTTATAGCCTTCTACTATGTTACTGCTTCCTTTCTTAGTATAAAATGTAGGCTCCCTCCCTAGACAACATGGTGTTTTGGCTTTAGTCTCCATGATCCCTTTAGCCCTTCTGAATAATTGAAATAATTCACAGTCATAATTTCAGCACTATGCTCCCTGATCTGTTTGAGAGCGTTGCAGGGTGCAAATGAAGGCTCGAAAGAGATACAGTATGAGCTCCCTTGAAACCAGGAAATAGGAAAATTGTGGGGGGAGGGATATGTTGGTATGCTTTCTCAGTCTATCAAGCTGACTGTAGGCTTGTGACTGTTTTATTTCTTTATACGGTCGTGCATCGACTAAATATGTAGGCCTATGTGTTGAGGCTCTGGTGCTGAAAAATGGAAGTCCATATTTTCTTGCTGTCTAATAATAGGCCTTATGTGTGGTGAAATCACATAGCTAATGAATAGATAGCACTACTATATGTTAGATATATTGTCGCACTGTGAGTGATGTCTGTGCTGTGCCAGTGCAAGCCTGATGTGATGACAATATGGTTTCAGCTCTCAAACCAGTGCTGACATCATCGCTTTGGATCGTGAGCGGACACTTGTGTAATGGTTTGTCGCCTTGCGGTATGACAGGAAATGCAGCGCGCATATTTAACTGTCATCCAGCCGCCGTATAAATATGTCACACGGTCAAGTTATGAAAGCATTCATTTCCAACGTTTTTAAGCGTCACAGGAATTAAATGCCTTCATGTTGCCTGTGCACTTGTTTTATCATATGATGCTACAATTTGTACTGCTATATGTAAATAACATGTATGATGCATATTGAGAGATTTATCTGTTTGTATTTTTCAGAATGACATGGGGCATTTAATTTATATTACGAGGAAATCTGCAGTGTGCAATGTTATTTCGCTGCTGGTTGCGCACATCTTGTGTTACTGTCCAATCACTGGACTCTGTTGTGTGAATGCTGATAGTTGTAGGACAGACTACCGCTAGAGTGAGCTCCTAAAGTACCTTGAAAAACTACTGCGCGAAGATTAACGGCATTGAATGACCAGGCTCTCCCAAAAGCCTCCGTGTAATGTGTACACTGGAGCATCGTATACACGCCTACTCTTGACATTTTTAATACTCTCATCAGAGCTTCTCGACAAAGCTTTTGCTGCTCAAACGACTGAAATGAAACCTCTCACAGCTGTCCCTGGGGGCGGTGGCCAGACTCTCGGTCCATCCCATAATAAGCCACCCATAGGCCCGTGAGACTGTGTTAGACAAGTCGCCCCGGACAGCCACGTCCTCAATTACACACCTGATAAAGGCCTCATCTCACACCTCCGCGCAGGGGAGAAGCACATGTAGTCAGGAACACCATTAAAGATCTCGCCCCGCCACCGACGCCCTGCGAGGCCGCCATAGAAGCCCTCCAGCACCAATCAGTGGGCTCCGAGAGTATTAAAAGTCCCGGCCCATAAAGGCTGCTGATCCATATGGTGCTTCAGAGGGACATATCATTACCACGCCGTTGCCCGCTCCCTCTCCCCTGCTCTGTCTGTCACCGAGACAAATGCAAACGTGGCCCCGCCCCCCGGGCCGCAGCACAGGGCGGGCCACGGGTGTGATGAATGGATTCACGTTTATTTAGACGTGATTAGACAGATATGAAATGCTCCCTCCCTGCCTCCACTTATTTGGTATGCAGGTCTACGCGGTGACTCCTGGTCGCGCCATATCATAACAACCAATTAAATCCGTGTAGCACTTTTCATTACTGTGATAGCAAAAGGTACAGTCAAAATAATGTCCCATAGAAGACATAGAAGGGGAGGGGGGGGTATGGCAGCCATTTTGTGTTCAGTTTCATTCTAATAAATAAATAAACAAATAAAGGCCTCAAAAGGACACTAGGCTTCATATATTTTGGACAAAAGGTTGGCTAGTTTATACATACTATTTTTTGTGGGTAAATGTGTTTATTTTACAGAGAGCAAATAACTGTATTTATGTTTTCACTCCTGCTAGCCAAACTAGCCCAAGACCACACACTCCCTCAGGCTCAGAGCTAAAGACAGAACTCTCCACCATTTTGTCTTTCTTCAACATCCTGAGGGCATGGCTAGCGGCTAAGCACTTTATTTAGGCTGGCAGATCCACTGTGAGTTTTTTCTCCAGCTTTTCTCCATGCTGGGCACTGACATTGTGATGTCTCAAGAAGGAGAATTGTGTTGGGTGGTGTCAGAACTAGCCCATCTTATCCACCCGATAATCATATGAATTATTTTATCTGCAATTTATTGTGGGACGCTGTACTTGCTTCCCCTGAGACACACGTGTTATCTGTTTAGAACGTGTCCGCCCTTCACAACGAACAAGCTTATCAACAACTTTCCTCACCACACGCATCCGACTGTGCATTTGAGAAAATGTGTCTCTCTTGTGATGCCGTTTTTCTTAAAGCTTGACATTTTACTACTGTAAACGTTATTCAAATAAATTTCCCATTATGGCCGTCCTTATCGGAGGCCACAGAAACAGAAACAAAGATGCAGACAAATGCTGAAAACCAATTAAAAAATAAATGGGCATTAGTTAGAAGTGTCCCAGAGAAGGAGATAGCAGGGGGAAAATCATTGGGACTACTGCAGGTCATGCTGCTGAGCTTGTCACACCAGTTGTTGTCGTTGTTTGTTTTTGTTTTTCTTGTTGCTGCTGTTGTTGGTCTTTTCCTACATTGTCTCGGGGCTTCATTAAGACTAAATGACTAAATTAATCCAATTATTTTGACCAAGCTGAAGTGCCACTACTGCCTAAAGGGTAGTATGTTGCCAGCCTCTATGTATCCATCCCATAATACTACCCCCCTAGGCCTGCTTTGTGTGTGTGTGTGTGTGTGTGCGTGCGTGCATGCGCGGAATAGGCGGAATAGGCTTCTCATTACTCACTGGTCAGCTGAACGCGGTAGCCTCTACAGGCAGAATGATGACCGCACAGCTTTGTTTAATGAAAAATAATGACCGGCCCTCCTCAAGCCTCATACTGCACTCTAACACGAACCTGCTCCAGGCCTTCTCCCAACACCATGTACACATCACTGAAATAAGTTATAGATACAAGCCTCTACACACACACACACGCACAAACACATTTGATCTTTTCATAAAAGCAATGGTTTATCCCCTGAAGTCACCACCTCTCCTCCACGTTGGTATGCAGGAAGTGTGTGGCTCAGCCGACCTGGCCGCCGGCCTCTCAGAAAACCACAACGTCTTTATTCAACAGCAGACGTGATGCTGGGACTCTGGACTTCATTTCATGTTTTTCCTCATCTCCTCTTTAGTCCTCCGCGAAAGGGGGGGGGGGGAGCGACAACCCATACATCACAGCAGTTCCCCCGGCGGTGACATTGACCTCCGTCGCCATTCTGAGGGGTTTGCAGCGGTCGTAATCGGCGGCAGGCGCCTCCTTCACACACACACACACACACACTCACACACACACACACACAGCCGAGGCAAGGTTACGGCAGGGGCAAACATGAGTCTGCAACAGGAATGCGCCACAAGAGCGCCGGCTGAGCTCGAGGAGAGGAAGTGAACTCGTCTTAGTGTCTTTGACTCGGTTGTTGTTATTCTTCTTCTAACCCTTTGTGGTGGTTTTGATAGTGTTGTTGATGTTGTGTTTGTTTTGATAGTGTTGTTGTTGTTGTTGTGTTTGTCGTGGAGCTATAGCTGGGTAAGGTTTTTAGCGTGGTTAATGCACTGTTTCCGAGTTGGGGGAGGTGGGGGGGTGTACAGCTCATCCTAATCAACAATCGAGACTGACTGGTCTTGCCATCCACTTAAAAGATTTCAGTAATCCCTGGTGTGAGAGTGAACTAGTGGGACCTCCCATGACTCTCTGTCTACCCCCGCCCCCCCCCCCCCCCCTTCATTACCCCAGAGAGAGGGGGCCCCCACTGGGCGAGTCTAGCCTACATGACAAGGGCATGGGCTGAGGAGTCTGACTGCTTGCTATGAAGACCTGGTAGGATTAGAGCCGCGTTAGCAACGTTACCCGTTTTACCATGTAGGCTAGCAGCGTTAGCCGTGTTAGCATGTAGGCTAGCAGCGTTAGCCGTGTTAGCATGTATGCCAGCAGCGTTCACTATGTTAGCATGTAGGCTAGCAGTGTTAACCATGTTAGCATGTAGGCTAGCAGCGTTAGCCGTGTTAGTATGTAGGCCAGCAGCGTTAGCCATGTTAGCAAGTAGTCTAGCAGCGTTAGCTGTGTTAGCATGTAGGCCAGCAGCATTAGCCGGGTTAGCATGTAGGCTAGCAGCGTTAGCCACGTTAGCATGTAGGCCAGCAGCATTAGCCGTGTTAGCATGTAGGCCAGCAGCGTTAGCCATGTTAGCTTGTAGGCTAAAATATCACAGGCAGAGGGAGGAGAACCATTCTATCTCATCCCACATTGTCTCTCGCTTTCCTTTTCTGTCACCCTTGCGATTCTCTCTCCCCATCTCCCTTTCTCACTCTCTTTTTCACTTTCACTGCATCCCTTCACTCCCGTTCACCCATCACTCAAGGCGACCTTGCCAGAGAAAAACAAATTAAAGTCCCCATTCATTATGCTGCACTCTTTGTTAGTGCCTGCAGGCCTGACTGACGGCAAAAGAACAGCCCCCCTCTCTCACTTTTATATTCCTCACCCCATCCCCGGCCCACTAACACAGGCACGCACACACACACACACACACACACACAATCACTTCCAAAACCGACCATCCTCAAAATGCATGGTCCTGTCGACACCTGCAACAATTACAAACACGCAGTCGTTTCTAAGGCCGCCACCCCGGTTGGTTCTGCTACCGAGGTGGCGTTTGGGTCTCTCCAACGCTGGTAAACCGGGCCCCAGTGGTGCTGTTCACCTGAGCAACCCTTGGGCTGATGCTGTCTGTGGGCCACATCTATCTCTTTGTGTGTGTGTGTGTGTGTGTGTGTGTGTGTGTGTGTGTGTGTGTGCTGGCAGCGTTGGAGGCTCTAGTTGCTTGTCAGGGAGTGAGGAGAATGAAAACTGTCAACGCTCGTCCTCTCCATGTTTTGACACCAGTCTCCGTCCCATTGTAAATCTGGCCGAGGTGTTGCTGGAGCAGGGAGATGAATAAATCAAGTGGTCATTTCTCAGTCATGCATGTTTAATCGGAATTACTTAAAGCAAGAGGTTGGTTCAAGAGCGCTTCTTTCAGATGTCCTCCCTCAAGGTCATCCTGACACTATCTCGACTAGCAAAACAGGTTTTAAATACAGCAGGCCTACATATTTGTGAACCGGATTTTCCTGATGGGAAAATATATATTGTGACGTGGCCAGAACAACAATTTCAAATCATATGAAAACATTTGGATTTTTTTAGCAACAGATGCTTCAATCGGAAGAAAAATTTGAAATGGACTCTTATAATTATATCCAAAACATTTTCGGGCCAAATGTAATCAAACCAAAATGTCTAAAACAAATTATTGCTTTGTACCGTGGTACTGTACTTTCCGAGTGCCTGATGAAAACGTGCTTCAATCCGGGCCCGCTCTCCTGTCGTTCTCTCCTCCCCTGGCCTCCCCCTCTCCATATCCACACACACACACACACACGCTCACCGCCCGGCCGGGGCATGTCAGCCTTCGTTCCCTTTGGCTTTCACATCACAGAGTGACTGGCGCTCTCCCTGAGACCGTGCTGCACTGTGATAAGAGAGCGGAGAGTTGTGTGCAGGGCCCCGGGGCCAGGCAGATCTGTACCAGAATCAAACAGCCCCAGCTTGGAAAAGGTACTTAGTTTGCAATGGTCTATCTCTGTATGCAGACCTGCAACGGAGAGCCGGGGCGTGTGTTTGTGTGTGGGTTTGTGTGTGTGTGTCTGTGTGTGTGTGTGTGTTACTTCCCACTCCATTAGCAACTCTATTTGACGACATGCAAATATGTTTAGGAGTATCTCAGATACCACCTGTGTCTACATTTTCATGTGCTCACAAAGACGGGTCCTTTTTTAGATAACGGTAAGTGAGCGCGAGCATGTGTGCGCACGAACAGAGCTTCACCTTTAGAAGCCACGGATGTACACTCCTAGTGCTTTATTTACAGTGTGTCGCATTACCTCCTGTTTGTTTATCATCTCTCCAAGACTATTAATAGCACGGCTGCCTGATCTCTGGTTCTAGAGCAGTCTGCATACGTACCATGCCATCTTCTGGTTCTAGAGCAGTCTGCATACGTACCATGCCATCTTCTGGTTCTAGAGCAGTCTGCATACGAACCATGCCATCTTCTGGTTCTAGAGCAGTCTGCATACGAACCATGCCATCTTCTGGTTCTAGAGCAGTCTGCATACGAACCATGCCATCTTCTGGTTCTAGAGACGTCTGCATACGAACCATGCCATCTTCTGGTTCTAGAGCAGTCTGCATACGAACCATGCCATCTTCTGGTTCTAGAGATGTCTGCATACGAACCATGCCATCTTCTGGCTGCTTGGATGCAGCAGAGAGAGTCATGAGAGGCCGTGCCGGAGTAGGGGAAAAAAACAGG
This sequence comes from Borostomias antarcticus, assembly GCF_949987555.1. NCBI lineage: Eukaryota > Metazoa > Chordata > Actinopteri > Stomiiformes > Stomiidae > Borostomias > Borostomias antarcticus. The sequence goes on from NC_140246.1 coordinate 5,138,569, forward strand.
TTCTGAAACCGGCACAGATGAGGCTACGCTTAAAAGACGAGGACTATTACCGGCGAACTAATTTAATTTGCCGTCGAGATGTAAGTGAAACGCACATCTCACCCAGGACGTCGCGTTGGGTTCTGTCCGTGCCTAACGTGTGATATCACGCCGGTAAGCCAGGCCTGTTCCTCTGGTGAACACGCGCTGCGAACAGAAGCCATTTTGACGAGAGGCTCCGCGCTACAGAATCGTACCGCGCCGCCGTGGCGCACGGCCTCGGCCGGCGCGGCTGCCGGGTTTTAGGATCAGCCGATTGCTGGACGCTGTACGTCCCGACTCCAGACGGGTCTCAGAATCCCCTCTCCTCCTCCTCCTGCCTGCTTGTCGTCCACGGTTGCTCCTCAACCCTTCCAGTCCCCAACTGTGACTCACAGGTCGTCTCAGCCTGGCAGGAACATGTGAATGTGAACGGATATGGGTTTGTATTTTTAGGCCAGTGACTCAGAGAGGGTTAGAGACACACACACATGCGTGCGCGTCTCTCCCCCCCACTCTCACTTGATTTAATGTCTTGACAGGGTGCTTGGCGAATAATGACCTACCGTGGAGGATCTGCAGTAGAGGAGAAAGCTGCCATTCATGGCTGGATGGTGTGCTTTCATTAGCGGAGATGTAAGCAGACCTCATACTGCACGCACAACGCATGCCTCTGGCGCCCGGCAGGGAGGCTAATAAATAAGATGAGCGACCGAGCATATCTCCTCTAATATTTGTTTGGATCTGATTCACGAAGTTTGGAGAGCTGGGTACGAGAATACTAATCGTCCAGGAGACAGGAACGGGGAAAAGTGTGTGCGTGGAATAATAGCCATGGGGAACAGCAGATTAGCTCTGCCTTTGAACGCAGGGCGTGGTGTTGTCACAGAAGCAGGGTGTACTTTGTCATAGTTAGTTCCACTTCCACCTCATTACTCCAGGACCCTCTGAGCACTCACCGGCAATAACAAATCTGGATGTTAGTGCCGAATTACCAAAGTGCACAGCGTACCTGCTGTCTTTTTAAAAATGTTAACACCAAAGCGCCATCACAACTCCGCCATCAACACTTCAAAGTGCCCGCGTTTCATCATCGAGGCGAAAAACTTTGAAGTCAATCGGGAAGTCTGCCCACCAGCAGCTGACCATGGGAGGCTGTCCAGCTCCCCAAAGTCCTTAACGACATCGGGGGGGAAAAAACAGCTCACATCAACAAAGTAGAACCTCACTTCCCCCGGTGGCAACTCGATTACTGACTGCTTTGCTGCCGGCTGTCCCGAGAGACGGCGAGGCTAGTTTCGTCAACTCGCCCGCGTTTTGATCGTCTGAGTAGGGGCGCCTTCGCTACCAGCCTATGGCGCGGCGTCGGAGACTAGGTGTTCCTCGGGAGTCAAAGGCTCTGGGATATCGGGACGAGACCTCCCTCAGCCTTCCCCGCCAGTCACAGCCGCGGCGTAACGGGACACCCAGAATAGACTCTGGCGATGTGGCACCACCAATTGTGATAATTGTGACGCCTTATCACTTCCTGGCCAGAGGTCATGGGCATTACAAAAGCCGCTGGAAACTCAACGGCGGGAAATATAGCTTGTTCGGAGGAAAATGAGAAAAAAAAGGCGATTTGTTCCATTATGTCTTCGCTCTTCCTTTTTCTTAGGCGGTGTTTATGTCATCTTCCCTTTGATTAAGGCGGATTTTGAAAGATTATATTCCCCGCAAACTAGGAAGGTATTATCGGCCTTAAAGCAGCAATGCCCTGAGTCACGCTGGAGATCTGTGGGTGAGATCAGATCGAGGGGGGGGCAGGATTAGACACACAGAGGCGTAGACCTTGACAGCTCATCACAGCTTAACGACTGCTGATGATCCCCCAAGACACCGACGCCATCCCTCTGTCCGTAAACACGCGGACCCTGGACCCTCCTGCCACCCCCCCAACGTGACGCCGACTTGAAAGAATGGGCTGCAAGCGAAGAGTTCAGGCCTGACTCAGTAATGAGGTACAGAAACGCAAACACGGCGACCATTTTAGATCTCAGGAGCGGTACGGGGAAGATGTCTGCCGAGAATCTTTAAACACACGGGGTCTGTGGGCAGAAACACACAGGAAGCACAGTGAACACAGGAAGTCGCCCGCACACCCAGCCGCCTCCCGCCCTGCCCCCCGCCGCACCCCGCCCATCCTCCCGTGTACCGCGGACTACGACGACGACGGGGGAGCGCTTAGTAAAATCAGGACAACTCCTGGGCCTCAGCGCAAACAAAAGCATCGCTCCCCACCTCTCCTGGTCCACCACCAGTTCCACTGTGTGTGTGTGTGTGTGTGTGAGCATGCCTCTACAACTCCCCCCCCCCCCCCCCCCTCTCCCTCCCCGTGCTCTTTGGGAAGGCCCACCCCCTACAGCTTCCGGCATCCAGAGATAAGGTTCCTGGCTCCGTGACTCCGGGAGCCAGATCCTCTGTGATCCGTGCCCATGGCGTGATGTACTGTATCAGTGACTTTGGGGCTGGTCTGGGCCGCGCTAAAAGCAGATCCCTCCACGTCCCCGTAGTCCATAACCAACGACGGGGGGACGTTCCATCTGTATCAGGTGTCCGTAATTGAGGTTATAAAGGGAACGCATGTTCCTTTAAGAGCCTTTTTTTTAACCCTCCGTACTGGGAATCTGAGGGGGTCATTAGCATGCACTGAGATGTGCTTTTTAGAAGTGTCTCTTGTATCATGGCGTGCGTGCGTGCGCGGGGTAATGCATTTCCTGACCCCGTGACCTTTCCCCCAGAGGATGGCGGACGGCTTCTTCAGATGACACGCATCATCGGCCTAACGTGCGGACACTCAGCAGCTCCGGGCTTAGGGGGTGTCACTCTCAAACACACACGGGCACACGCGCACGTACGCGCGCCACACCTCGACCCGTAACAAAAGGACTGATCGGATTGATAACTCCGCCCAGCGTTCCCTGGAGCTCACCGCCCTGCTCCAGGGATAAAGCACTTGACAACCAGGGGGACAGTGGCAGAGTTTCTCTACCTCGCCCGGGCTGGTGGAGCTCCTAGACCGGGCGCAAGAGGCTGGCGTAGCCCGCTAATTCACCCAGACAGGAGTGGCATTTGTCAGCTTGGCAGCGCCAGGGGAAGAGGGTGAAGAGCCAGTGGTAATGCCGGACTACAATCTAATTCTGACGCCTCTGCACTTTTTAAAATTCTCAGCCGTGGCCGAGCTCTGTACGAAAGGTCCCAGCGTGCCATCTCTGCTGTCCGATCTCCAGCTCCCCGTTGACCTATTAAAAGTCACCGACGCCAGAGGCATCATTTACATATCTTTCCCCTGAAACATAAATCACTTATTGTTGTTGTTTGTTATCATGCAGGCTGGAGACAGAGAGACCTGATGAAAAGGGCTGTCAGTGGTCTTAAGGTACGAGCCCCACCTGATCCATTTTTCAAAGGGTCTTTGAAGTCACCCTGGTTGAATACAAAGAGCCCCACTTAGTTTCAAGGCGGAGCCTCTTACCTTGTAAGGGCGCCACGAGGAGACTCAATAATACCCACAAAAAGCAGAGTTGTGGGATGTCGGTCTTGAAGGAATATGTAAATTGAGAGTTGGGGGAGAAGGCGTGTCCAGGAGAAGACCGCTCCCCCAAAAAGGGCCTCAGAGGAGCCATCTGTAGCATCTGTGTATTCAGAAAAATCGTATTAATTGAACCACTATGCTTCCCCTGAAGTTAGGTCCTTCAGCTACTGTGACTCTTTCCGACGAGCATGACAGCTCGAAGTGCCACAGAACCTTTTACACCAAGCGTGCTTCAATTAAATCAAAAAACAACATGTCCGTAACACAGTCTCATCATAATCAAGAACTAATGTCGTCTGTGGAGGTAAAGGCCAAACAAGATATGAAAATGGTTTCCATAACAAAGAATAATCAGGCTAACAGTGTGATGTTTCTCAGTCGGTCTATAATTGACCTCTTTCTGACGTCTCTAGCTGGCTGAGTGTGTCCTTTGTTTGTTACTGAGAGCAGAAAAGCCTTGACGAGCACTTCCTCACCCACATACAGACGAGAGACAGAGAGAGAGGTCGGAGATGGGGGGAGAGAGAGAGAGGTGCTAAGAAAGAAAGATACAACATAACGTCTCTCCCTCACCCTCCACACCAAACTGCAGTCGGTAAAAAGGTGCTCTCAATATTTTACTTGTATACAGCAAAGCATTCTGACAAACATGGTTTAGTCAACACAGTTGTTGACTAAACCACACACTGTTTTCCTTATACCTGTGTTGCCTCCCTTATAATGATTACTCGAATAACTCACTAGACACCTTAATTATAATCTACTGCTAACGAACCCAGAAGTGGAATGGGAAGAGTAAAACAATTAATAATTCACAGGGTAGTTTCCACCATTTCTTAATGGCAATGACACCCTTGGCCTTTACACAATTAGAGCTCCCCTGAACCAATCTGAGATCTGAGGTCAGGATACGCAGAGGTGCTGATTCAGCTGTTTTCGCGTGATGATGGCGGTGGGCCGGCGTTTTGGGGGGGGGGGGGGGGGGGTGTTAATAAGCGGCCCTGCGGCGGGTGCGGAGGCGTGGTCTATCTGTAATCACGCCGCCGGGGTTTTCTTCATCTGCGGTAATTGTTTCTTCCTCCGCCCACCCTCACGCCACGCCAACCCACACCCCCAATATCAGCCCACACCCCCAATATCAGCCCACACCCCCAATATCAGCACATCACCCTCAATATCAGCACATCATCATATTCCAGCAAAGTGTGACAGTTTGGGCTTCGGATGATTTTTCAATTCAATCGTGCAAGAAATGGATTCTCAGTCCCCATTGGTGCTCACTTATCTGGCCCCCGGGTGATTACTGTTTTTTTGCTTCCCTCTGGAATATGTAGAGAGTGGGTCGTATGCCCACCTCCCTTGTTCTCTGTAAAGTGCATTGTGTTGCCTCTGGGTATGAAATGCGCTATACAAATAAAGCTTTGATTGATTGATTGATTGATTGATTGATAGTCCCCTACCTCCTCCTCGGTAGTCCCCTAGCTGGGGGAGGAGAGGTGCGCTGGGAGTGGAGGAGAGGGAGGGAGGGAGGGAGGGAGGGAGGGAGGGAGGGAGGGAGGGAGGGAGAGGGCCGGGGGTTACACCAGACACCCTGATGAAGCCATCTTTAAAAAGTGTCGCCCCATCCGCCTAATCGACTAATCCCATTGGTGGAAGAATGGTGTGTGATCCTGTTACTCCCTCAGCGAGACAGGCGGCCCGACGGCCAGAGAGAGAGAGGCCCGTGTGACTGGTGCTCCGGCAGGAGAACGGAGCAGACATGGGAGACTTAGCCTCGTGAGACCATCCTAATTTCTAGAGCTCCCGTTGCGTTTCTCTTGCAAATCAGTCCGGACACTCTCCACTTTTGTGTTTGCGCCAGATCGGAAAAACGGATCTCGCCGATCGGCGTTGGTTCTGAGGGATCTGAAATACAAACAGCGACGCCGGGCGCGTTTAGGTGCGACGACGGCAAAGAAAGCAAGTTAGCGCGTGATAGACGGTGATAGATAGAGGGCTCCTCCAATCACCCGCCAAGTATTTTTGGAAGTGCCTGCCCTTTTCCAAACAGTTTCCAACAGAGAGTTCCCAGATGGTTGTGGAGGTGGCGCTAAATGAGTTTCTGCTGTTGTTCGCCAAAGCTGAGCTGTAGATTCCCCCATCGCCATCTTCCCACTCCATGTTTAATGGGGACGACCTCTTTATTAGGAGGATGAATAAAAGATTAGAGAGAAGCTCCCGTCACATAGAGACTGGCTGTTCTGGGTTAGCATCAGACTCTGTGTGCCAGAAACTTTTCAAGCTTGTGCCAATTCAGATTTTTTTGACACTAATAATAAAATGCATCTTGCAAGCTCCTCTCAGTTTGGCGGAGTTGAGATGCTTCATTTCAGGGACGCACACACATACACGAACACTGGTCTTGTCTGACGGAAAATGATGCAAATTAAGCTTGGGAAGACCGCGACCAGGACGACTTAAAATGCCAATGAGAAGCCGTCAAACGGAGCAGGTGAAAGTACCACACTATAGTTCGTCTTCCCTGTAATCTAACACAAGTCTAACCAGTTCACACTGGAAGCGTGAAGGGCTTCCCTGTCATGCGCGTGTAGTACACCGACCCCGGGGCCTCATGCCGCTGACATTTCCCGACTGCAGTCTCAGCTCTCCCCCTCTCCCTGCCTCCCTCCTTCTCTCCCTCTCTCCCTCCCTGGCTCAGACAGATGGAGGTGAACTGGGTTAGCAGAGCTGCATGCTGGTACCTCTTACCTGGTAGGATCATGTAAGAACCCTACATACTGTACTATATAGTCCACTTCAGGTGAGGCACTGGGAGATGATGATGGCCCATGGCCCAAACCAGCTCCTTAAGGTTGTCTGTGTCTGTGTAATAACCCTGTTATTAACAAAAGCACTGTATATAACCCTGTTATTAACAAAAGCACTGCAAAGCCAATGTGAATAGTTTTTATGTTCTGCTTGTGTAAGCAAAGTCGGATTTCAACCCTCCTTTACCCTCTGAGTTTGAATTTGTAAAACAGAAGAAAAGATTCACCGGTGGATTTCTGCTAAATGATGCAAAGTTCCTGTGACATAACAAGCCCAAGTGGGTCGCCGGGGCCCTCTCTGTCTCTCCCACTACACTTTCCGTCTGAACTCAAAACGTTTCCCTTTTGGAAGCGCTGCAAGAAGACGCCTCAGATGTTGTCATCGCGGTTACTGTCATCGTAATCCACAGAGAGAGAGAGAGAGAGAGAGACAGAGAGAGAAAGAGAGAGAGAGAGGGCGATTGTGGAGTCGAGGCTGGAGCGAATTAGGCTCAGCTTTTGTTGATGAAGTGGCTCTTTTTTGGCCCTTTTTTTGTCTGACACAGCAGTCGCGTCGGCCAGAGGGCCGCTGACCACGGGCCGCCGAACCACCGACCTACCGACCAACTGGGCATTATCAACACAGAGACGAGATGGAAAACCTTATCAGGAGGGGGGAGGGGGAGGGGGGCGCGGGGCTGCCATTCCAAACGCTTTGCCCTTTAAAAGAGGACTTGATTGTAATCTCTGCCAAAAGTGCCTCCCAGCCCGTCGCTAAACACCGCCGCCGGACGGGTTGTGCCGCCCACTAGCGCCTCTGCTCTCGCGCTCCGGCGCCATCGCTAGATCGCGCTCACCTGTTTAGAAAGGAGATGCACTTGTGAGTTCTGGCGAGTAGCAGCGCACTGACTACCTACGCTAAATGCAATTATTGCAAGTCTTTTTGCATGAAAGCGTCTGCTAAACGACCGTAATGGTAATGTAACATAATGCATTCTTTTCTTTATTTTTTAGGAATTTGTTTTGGTTGGCATCCCCGGGAGTGAACACAGTTAGTTTGTCCTGTTTGTTTCAGCAGAGGTTGACGCCAAGGACAAGGCCGGCCCCTGTCCCCTCTCATAGCTGATGTCTGCTAGGCAGCAGTCACGCAGGCGGCAGCTGAATCCAAGCTCGCCAGACCTTGGGTTATGGGCGGCCTTACTCACGTACACAGGTTGCTTGTGTATTCCGGAATGAGCTTTTTACAACATTCCCTCCAATGGAAGTGTTACTGGTCGAGTCTGCCCCACTCTGTAGTCAAAACAGAGCATGGTGGAGACAGATAGAGGAGGCTGAAAAGGCAAAGCGAATGGATTTGACCTGGTAGGCAGCACACGTGCACACACACACACACGCACACACACACACACACACAGGTGGATAGACTGCGATAGAATGCGTTGCTACGATACAGGGGTTGAAAAAAAACAACTTGCGGTAGTTGATTAAGGGAGAAGCTTGTGAATGAGGGAGTCTGGGCCCATCCACAGAGGAGTGTCACACAGGCTTTTGTCCCCCGCGCTCATAATTACATCCGGATGTGTAGCAGGCTGCTCCCCATTCAGACCTGACACTGTAAATGTACTGCTCTCTGAGTGGCTGGCACTTGCACACACACTCACGCACACACACACACACACACACACACACACACACACAGACACACACAGACACACACGGGCACTCCCTGATAGCTCTCTTTCTCTCCTTCTCTTTCACTTTTGCTCTCTTTCACACTCACACACACACACACACAAACACACACACACACACACACACACACACATGCAGTGGCCAGGTTTTGCGTCCAGCCCTACGCTACTTGCTGTGCTTGGAGCCAGTTGACCAATGGGGGTTGGTACAGTACCTGTAGCTCTCAGTAATGGTATCACTGGGAAACCTGTCGACTTTGCACCAAGAAGAACATCAATACACAATGTCCATGATATTGAGAACCGTTGCCATAGGTTACAGTCAGTTCCGTGAATGAGATCTGGTTGAACTTTGTAAATATCAAATTTGCCAATATAATTGATTAGAACTTTCATTTTCCAGCAACAAGCACAGGTATGGGATTTCACTGCTGGAGAAAATAAATGTTAACCCCACTAAATGACAGTGAAAAGCATTGATTCATGTGAAACTATGAAAATTAATCTCAACCATGCTGTAGAACAGTGTGAAATTGAGTCATTGAGTGAGCTAATGCTAAAACTGAATATCATATAGCACCACAGAGCTTCGAAAAAGCTCGTTTGAAACAGGATACTCAAATGTATCCCACAATGGCAGCATTTTGTAACCATACATCAACAAATGTGTATTCAAATGAGGAGAATTAGTGAGCTACACAGACACAATTTTGGAAATTATCAAGGCAACTTCCAAAGCCTTTTGAATGTGAAATCAAAGAACTGCTTCCCCTTGAGTATATGTCTCTCTTTTCCATAGAAGGGAATACAAGACAATCTGGCTGTGTGGAAGGATATTCTTACCTGCTTGTACCTTGAAAAGTCAATAATTCCCTGGCTAATACTAATCAAACCCTGTCCAGGGATGTCTCATTTCACTACTTCTCTTTTTTCCCTTCTATGCACTGCCTGTTGTTTAGGGTAGGACTGTGTTTGTTGTTTAGGGTAGACTGTGTTGTTGTTTAGGGTAGGACTGTGTTTGTTGTTTAGGGTAGGACTGTGTTTGTTGTTTAGGGTAGACTGTGTTGTTGTTTAGGGTAGGACTGTGTTGTTGTTTAGGGTAGGACTGTGTTTGTTGTTTAGGGTAGGACTGTGTTCTTATTTAGGGTAGGACTTTGTTTGTTGTTTAGGGTAGGACTTTGTTGTTTAGGGTAGGACTGTGTTTGATGTTTAGGGTAGGACTGTGTTTGTTGTTTAGGGTAGAGCGTGTTGTTGTTTAGGGTAGATTGTGTTGTTGTTTAGGGTAGGACTGTGTTGTTATCATAATCACCGCAGCTGCTCTGAAAAAACAGAAAAACATACACCCAACTGATGCCAATTAAACACCTCCTCTTGCTTTTTTTGGAGGATGTGGGGGCATCAGTAGTTTGGTCTGTGCCATTTGTGTGCATAGATATGAAATCATATTGAAGTTGGCACGCTCCACATTGTGGCTCGTTTGGTAGTATTTTTTGATCTTGTGGGTTGTCAGAATGTTTGCAGAACGTTTGGACGGGACATCAGCTTTGGTCTCAGAGAGAGAAAGAGAGAGAGAGAGAGAGAGAGCTTTCTATCCCCTCATCCTCTTACTCTGAGGTCAGGGCGTGTCATCGGCAGAGCGGACGCCTTTCGCAGAACCAGACACCCTTCAGCCTGAGCGCGTCCTCTCTCTCTCTCTTTCTCTCTCTCTCTCTCTCTTCCTCTCTCTTTCTCTCTCTCTCTCTCTCTCTCTCTCTCTCGCCATATCTCTCCCGGTGGTCTGCATCTCACCCGATTCGGGGATCATCGTGTTCTAAATCTTCTTTTCTCCCACAGCGCAGCTCTCAAGGACACTTTCCTCAGCGGCACCCCGTGACCACCCGGAGCACTTTCAACGGAAAACTTTTCACCCCCTCCTTTAACAGCGTATTTCTTAGTTATAGAGAGGACATGGAACTTCATGACCTGTGTCTCACGTAAAATACAGAGAACATCAAAGATGGTGCCCTTCTACTGTGCGCGCCCGGGGGGAGGTGCTGAGGCCTCCATCGCCGTCCCCGGCCAGTGAGCAGCTAGGTGCCAGAGTGAGGGAGCCATTTTACTTCTGAGCACTGTTTCGCAAAAAGGAGAAAAAAAAAGTCCAATTACCCAGTCGAAGCTAACTCCCCTCCTCCAACCCCCGCCTCCCTCTACTCAGTCTCTTTCCACCGGTTTACGCCTTTAATAATCCTGTTTACCTCTTTCTGAGCCATAAACGATGGATAGAACAGTAGTCATTCACCGCCTATTTCCTGAATCTGTGCATGAGGGCTGGGAATGGAAGTTATGCCAAACATGACCCTGTTCTGGGGAATGTTATTTGGATGTTGGATGACTTATTTTTGTCTGGGCTTTAGGAGAGAGAGAGAGAGAGAGAGAGTGAGGGAGAGAGAGAGAGAGAGTGAGGGAGAGGGAGAGAGAGAGAGAGAGAGAGAGAGAGAGAGAGTCAGTAGTACCCCTGCTCCCCGGAAACGACTAGCCTGCTGGTTGGCGCGCGCCTCTCGCCGACCGAGGCAGGGGCGGGGCCTGCCGTCATTAGGAGCGGTGTGCTTAGGCCCACGCCAAGTGCTTCCCACTTGTTCACCTGCCCCCACCCCCCCCACGCTCTCGTCATCCTCTATTTCAAAACGCCGAGGTCTTTAGCGAACACGTGCTCCGCCTCAACGTCTTGGAACGAACCGTTCTCTCTTCTCGCCAGCTGCCACATCTTTGACCTTTCATTTGCGGCGGCACTCGGGAGTGACCGTTAACTCCATGTGCGCTCCTAAAATGTCTTTTTTTTTTGCTCCGCGGCTAATGACTGTACACGCCTCCGAAGCGGTCCCAGTCCGGCGGGATATTGGACCAGCGGGGGCGTTGCGGCCCAGAGGAGGCGTTACTCAAGACGGTCCAATCTGTGGGACGGACAGATGGACGGACTCCCTCCTGCCCACCTGGCCTCCCCCGCTCTGCACCGTGGGAGCGGTGGAGCGACGCCCCGTCGGGGGAGGAGTCAAGGCGGAGTTTTCAGTGACGGTGCTCTTAATTACTAGTAGGAGAGGGGGGGGGACTTCTGCAGGGCTTCCAGTGGTGATTAAAGGCAATGTTCAAACAAAAGGGGTCCGATTCGCCGTTGCCTGAAGTACACGGGGACAAAAGCAGGGAGATTTACGCTCCTGGGAGATTTAGCAGGGGAACTGCCACTACTCTCTAGTGATGTGTGGGTGCCCTCTATATGCCCCCTGCCTTCCCCAACACCCTCCAATAAGCATGCGCACACACACACACGCAGGCGCGCACACACACACACACACAGACTGTCCTTCCCTCTGCTCTCTAGCTCATTTATATGCCTGTAACTGCCAGGCCTGTGGGCACGTGATAAAACCTGGGAGTGTGGCTTTTCCCCCAAGCCAGGAAGCCTCACTGCTTCCAAGGCTGTGCCTCCCACTGGAGGCCCAGGCTGTGTCCTTGGGTAGGCCCTGCAGGCTGATCTCTTATGCGGCATTATATACCTTCAACCCCCATGCCTCGGAGCAGCCGTAGGGGAGGATATTCTGATGAGGCATGTGTTGGAGAGCTTGATTTTTCAGCATACCTCCCCCTTTGAAACAAGCCCGACCGAAGAACAAAATGCTACATTTGAATTGGAAAAATTCAAAAACGGCTAAAAACTAAAAGCAGCCTTGTGGAAACAGAGTAGCCCACAGTCACTGCTCCTGTGTAAAACCTCTGGTAAGTCTGAAAGACCCCAAACCTTCCCTCTGGCTTAATGGCCCTGCAGCTGCCTGTAATGAGTCGTCTTGGGATTAGCCCGAGTTTAGTCCGAGCGCTGGGAAAGTTCCGCTCACCTGCCACAACAGGCATTCTCCACGACCTCCTACCGCAGGCTGGGGGTGGGGGGGGGGGCTCGCGGCCGGGGGGAGGGGGGGGCTCGCTGGCTACCACTCCCCAAACTCTTTAGCCCCTTGCAGAAAAGGGGTATGTGTAGGAGGGGAGGGGGTCGGAAACAGCAGTATCCCTACCTCCCACTGGGGACAAAGAACAGCTTCCCCAGTCCTTCTCCGATGTCCAATTACCGAGCAAAGCCCATGTACAGCGGCGTCGTTATAGCAGCGCGGGCAGGGAACAGATGACCCAAGGTGACTTAATATATGTGCGGAGTGGAATTTGCAAGGAACAGTAAGTAAAAATGTGAAATATTCCTACAAATGTCTTTCTATGACACAATCTGTTAATATAAAAACATAGGTTAGGTTGTGCGATGCCATGGCTTTTTTTGCATGGATTGAGATGGTTATGGTTTGTCACAGAAGAAAGTGATCAAGGTTTTCTCACTGTGTTCTTATTTCCATCGCCTGGAGACTTCCCAGCTGTTTATTATTTTGAGACATCTGCATCCCAAAACTGTCCACAGACTGTTTCTGATTGGAAGCTTTTAGGTGCAGTTTTCATTGGGTATCAACGCGTATTGACAGTGGTTAAATGGTAAAAAACTGCACTTATATAGCGCTTTTATCCAAAGCGCTCTACAATGAAGGCCTCTCATTCACCCATTCACACACACATTCACACATCAATGGCGGCAGCTGCCATGCAAGGTGCTAGCCTGCTTATTGGGAGCAATTTGGGGTTCAGCGTCTTGCCCAAGGACACTTCGACATGTGGGCGGGGGGAGCCCGGATTCGAACCGCCGACCCTACGATCATTGGACAACCCGCTCTACCTCCTGAGCCACAGCCACTCCTCCAGCCTGGCCCTTTGCACTGCCTGGGATATGGGCAGGCGAACAGAGCAGTGCGAAGTCCGCCCCCTGATAGGTTAACCCCTGAACTCTGACCCCCGCTGGGCTGCCGCTGGCAGTCGCGTCCCACCCTGGCAGCAGGAGGGGGCTCAGCCCCACAGGACCGGGGAACAGATTTCCCAGCATGCTCCTGGCTCCAGGCCCTTCCTATCCCAGCCACAGCTCCACGATGCGGCTGCCAAAACGTCTAATCCGAGGCCCAACTAAAACAATCATAATGGCTACTGATGGACACCACTTCAGATGTTTGCGGACTCTTGGCTATTCTTGAACAGAAGGGGCATTACTCTGTGGACTTGAGAGTCAATTGCTGTGAAGCTCAAGACACAGTTGTTATTATTAATATGTAATAACCATAACAAGCGCACTACTGTAGCCTATGCAAAAGTTGTTTTTTCTCTATGTAGATGAACGTGCTGTCACTGGCTATCTCAGAGACAGAAGTCTATATCTGAGTGGGCTGTTCCTAAAAGCATCTGTAATGTCCTGCAGGCCTGACTGACAATGAGTCTTGAGGACTCAGCCAGGCATGAACACACTGTTGCTCGCTATGACACAGCCAATAAAAAACATTTACCAGTTTGATCACAGGGCGCCGTGTGATCACTCTGGTCCAGCCGGACCCTCCGAGCGGACCTGTCCGTCTCTACCTCTACCTCCACCAATCACAGCTACCCTGAAAGGGGCTGCCACAGGTGAATTCGACCAATCGGACGGGTGCTTTCCGCAGGCCGCGCTTGCCTGTGCAAACAGATCTGGGCAGATCTCTCCTGACAGGGTGCTGAATTGCTGTAGAGCAAACCGACACCGCTCGCCCTCCCGCCTGCCTTAACACACTCTCACAGAGGCTTGTTTCACTCGCCTGGTGAACATCCTGCTCCATCCATCCATCCATCCATCCAACCCTCCATCCATCCATCCAACCCTCCATCCATACATTCATCCATCCATCCATCCATACATACATACATACATACATACATACATCCATCCATCCATCCATCCATCCATCCATCCATCCATCCATCCATCCATCCAACCCTCCATCCATACATTCATCCATACATACATACATACATACATACATACATACATACATACATACATACATACATACATACATACATACATACATACATACATACATCCATACATACCTTCATCCATCCATCCATACATCCATACATACATACCTTCATCTATCCATCCATCCATCCATCCATACATACATACCTTCATCCATCCATCCATACAGTACATCCATCCATACACACATACATACATTGATTGCCCTTGCATCTCGAACTGTACCTCCCCATGCTCTAACCCATACCCCTTTATTTCTCACATCCCTCTGCCTATTTCAACACCCCCCCCCCCACCTCTCTCTCTCTCTCTCTCTACTGGTTTATTTACCACTGCCTCTTCTGTGTGACTCTAAGCGCTGACATCACTCCAGTAAATCTTCCAACAGTGCATCTGACCCCACTCCTTCACTCCCTCCTTCACTCACTCTCAAAACACACGTCAATTTACAAACCCTCCTCAACCACATTGCGATTACGAAATAAATAAATCAAAACAACCTCCACAGAACAGGGTAATAGCAATGCTCTGACTTTAGCAGCAGTGTTCATGTACTGTAGCCCTGTAACACCCACCATCCCCAAATCTGCAGACCGTGGTGTTAATTAAGCATACTACTCCAAACAGTAGCATGAGTAAGAGGCGAGGTACAAGTAAATAAGTGATTGAAGCAGAGGTGATCCCTTGTGCCGCCAGCCTGGGGACCGGGAGAGAGGGACTTAATGAGGAAGAGATTTCCACATTTAAAAAGGGGAAGGAGAATGAGTGCTTCTGGTTACAAAAGCTCCCGCCCAAAGGACTTCACAAATTGGTCTTATCAAATGGAGTCAGGGTTGGGGCTTCATTACTGCTGTCCTCCATTCACACCAACCAACCCAGTTTACTAGTTCTACAGAAGAGTGCAACATGTTCTGATCGGTACCGGTCTACGACGGGTGAGCGGGTTTGTGACCAAACGAAAACCGTAATAGAATCTACACAACCTACCAGTGCAGAGTGATCTGATGATGCAACAGGGCGTAAGTTAGCCAAAATGAAAAATAATAACAATCCATCAATCATATTTCTAAAGTTCGTATCACAAAGTTCTACTGCAATGTAAATGTGCAGCTTTCATGCTGTGGGTTACTTAGTGCTGAAAGTAACACAACGTCAGACTGACAGATCATTGAAGCACACATCCATTTTGATTTGTTATGAGTTCTGTTGCCACTGGTTTTTACCATTTTTTCTCTTTACAGCCACATAATCAACGTGTATAGGCTATAGTAATAACACAAAGGCAAACTACCATTTCCTTTGAATGAATTTAAAACTTGTCTACTAGATTAAATAACTGACATTAAATCATCAATGTAGGCCTATGCCCTCTGTGAGTAGTGCAATGCAATAAGGAAGCAAACAGAATGTGTGGTCTAATCTTAAGTAATCAAATAAAGTAATTATGACTAATTCTAACTAAGGGAAATGCAGGACAAGGTTGGGTGTAGAGTTAATGTACTGTTTTGACCCCCCCATAGTAATACAGTAAATTGACTAAATAAAATTAGTAGATCAGACAATGATACATTGCTTGCCTTTTATGTCAAGTTAGTTCTAACAGTTATTATTAAATGTCTATATAGGCCTACAACTTTACTTAAAAAATACACCATATTTTTTGTTTTTGTTTAGCACAACTAAGTAAGCAAAGCTCTGTATGCTTCAGGTGATGTGTTAGTAGTGATCTACAAAGTGGATCATGAAGAGAAACAAGATGGCAAAGGAGAACTTGCTTGCAGCATCTTGCTAGGAGAGCAGGGGAAACTAGAGGTCATATTTGCAAATAAAAGGAACAGAATCGTCTCTAGCCGGTGATTAAACATCCCTCTGTGCAATGCTGACTCGGGCTTTCTCTCTCCTTTTCTACCTCCCATCCCCCTCCTCCAAAAACAGCATCAAAGCAATCAAAATGGTAATGTTAGGCATGAATGGGGCCCATCCCCCTCCACGAAACTCTGCAGACTTTTTCTCCATGTTAGGAGGAAACCAACACCCCTTCTCTCAAAATGGAAGCTTCCACTACCAAACTGAAGCGCTTTAGCAACACACTACAAAATATAGAAAGGTTAGCCTCCAGAAATAGAATTGAACTGCTTGAGACTAAATCGGTTCCGTCGAAATAATGTTCGCTACTCATTAATAGCAATTTCATAGCGAACGGAGAAAAAATCAAGGCGCGCTTCCAAGTGTTGAAAACTGCATTCCATAAGGAACGGGATCGATTAAACTTAAGCAAATTTAAAATAACAAAACGACCAATAAAGCACAAACATCGATCGATTCGACTCATAGTGCTATATTGCCCTAAATGACGATTTCATGGGACTAGTTTGTCTGCCTTAGTAGCTTGGTTAACTTCCCAGAATCGAGGCACTGTAGCTCCAGCATTGTGACTTTCAGCTCTATGGCATCTGTGGTGCTGAAAGGATAGCTCCCTCTGCTCTTACCTCGGAGCTGTTCTTTCACAAAGTGCTGCCACTAACCCTTCAAAATAACAACTGGGCCGATGTGCAAATGAGTTTAAATCACTTATTGGTACTCTAAAGTTAATCTTTGACACCGTTTGATACAAGATAGTAAAAAAGTGAGAGTGTAAGCGTGGTCGAATCAAAATGCAACCTTATCGTCATGTGACCAAGAAGAAATAATATCTCAAGACAAGCTATAGCCTAAAGTAACAAATCAAGTCCGTTTAGGACAGAAAATAAACTTAACATCCGTTTCAATGCACAATAATGACTACACGATGGTAAAAACTTGACACATGATGCCTAGAAAAGTAAGCTACCGGATACTTCTGCATCTTCCTATTAGGCTACTCTCCAGAAACATGTCGACCTACTCAAAATGGACGCTAAATTTTTCAACATTTCATGTTACACAACTTAAGAGTATCGGGGCGAGATCTATGTAAGGGAACCTGCCACACTAGACCTAACACAAAATAAATACTAATATCCTACTTTTGGACCGTTTGTCAAAAACGTTTTCAACATGGCAAGCCTGGAGATCTATCACAACACAAGGATACGCCGTGACATCAGAAATATTAATTCATAATAAACCAAAATATGTATTGGATCTTACTTGTTTTTCGCTTAGGGCTGTTATTCTTGTTTGCCTTTCGTGTAGTTGTTTCTTAAGCTCTCCATCCTACAATTGAACAAAACATTATCAGTATAATTGTAGATTAAAAGGGACCATAACACCAAGTGAAACAATGTCGACACAAATAAAACTTATGGCCATATGCTGCCCTTTTCAGCAAAGTCATGTTGAGGACAAACGGAGAAACGCTGCTAAGTAAATGGGGTTAACGATTGAGATTTATGCTGATAAAGTTTTTCGTAGCCTACACTCCCAATTCAACTGCCTGATCTTGTGGGCGACTACAATGTTCCAGAAATAGACATTTACCTGTGGGTCTTGCTTCATCTGTGCAACTAGTTTCTAAACGAAGATGAGAACGAAAAAGGAATAACAAAAGTGTTTCAAGTTAGTATCTAAGGGAGGAACAAAGCGGTGAGCATACACCGAGTCAGTTTCTTGCACCTCATAAATATTCAGGTCGCGTCCTGTTCGCCACACAGCACCGCCGCATTATTTCCAAATTCTTGTTGCTCGAAAAAGACCTACGACAATATCAAAGTACTCTAAAAAGTAAACTAATCACATTTGAAAGTGAACGTTATGGCGTCACCCGACACATCAGAGAAACATTGTATCGCATACTTATTTCCTCAGAATGTAAACCTCTCACGTTGCATCCCCCTGATTTTTTCCTACAGCTCTCACTTGCTTAGCCCATAAGAGCAATAAGGGTAGAATAACACGATGTTTCATTTACCTGATGACATTGGATTTCTACTTTCAACGCCTCTTGCAGGCCTTGTAGTTCCATTTTCCGACTTCAAAAGCACTTTTCTCCCACTTTCGATGTAATCAATGCGAAGTTTAAGTGAATTAAAGATTTTTAAAAAGCGACAATAACAGTCGAAAGAAGAACTACTCGGGCTGCAAAGCAAGTTCTCGCTTCTTTGCTGGGTATAGGACTCATCACCCACTTTACGCCAGTGAGCAAAGTGCTCCAAAGCCCGCTGAAAGATTCCAGCACCTGGACAGGTCCACTTCAAATAGAATACCGCATCGACGCATACGACCAAAACGACCGCTATCTATTTCTTTCGGTTATTTTGAGTTGAATAGAGGGGACTATATTTTGTCCGAGTCCGCGGCTTGATTTCACTTTGCCTGGGGAAAAGTTGCGCTTCGGCTGTCAATGCTAATTCGAAAGTTCCCGGATGGAGCAGTGAAAGAACAGAACTCTCCCCTCGTCTGTCTTTCTCTCCCCCTCTGTCACACAAGCATGCGCTCAGTCATGCGCACTCTCTGAAAAACACTCAGACAACAGTCTACTATTGCATGAATAACTACTCTACAAGTATCCTGCAATCCCACAAATCTACAGAAATGATGTAGTTCATGCTGAAATAGCGGTCTCATATTGGACAGTAAAGTAGGCTATAGCTACACTGGCCTATTGCCCTCTGAACATTGTCATATACATTATTTAATTATTTTACTCATAATGTTAGGCTATATTTTATGAAAGTTAAACATGAGTAACCTTTTAGCAAAGTTAGCCTAGTAGGCTAGGCTATATAGCCTAAATCATAAGGCGCAATCAACCAAACATAAACAATCTAGGCTATATAAAATGTATAGCCTATATTTAGCAAGCGATAGCTTAATAAACTAACTAATGAGCAGACTGAATCTAAATAGAAACAAGACGGTAGCCCGTGTCATGTTGTCCTTGGGAACAGCTCAAAACAGCAAGTGTGATGTGACGTTTGTTCGCACAAATAAACTACATTATTTTATTTTTTCCCCCAATCTGACGCCCCTCTCACCCTGTGCTCACGGATTTGTTTCCCCCCTCCCCCTCCTGCATCCGCCCTCCTTCAAGGCACACAAGTCAAGTCGCAATTGGAGATTTTCTTGTGTGTGTTGTGCGATGGGGGTGCGACGGCAGCCAACCAGGAGTTGCGACTCGAGCCGCGATGATGAAGAGCGAATCAGCGCTCCGGAGTGGGTCGGGCATAGGGAGGATGTGAGTTGAGAGTTGATGTGAAAGAGAGATAGCATTGCTGTGCATTTCCTATCAACTCTGTGAAAAATTCAGGAGTGTGGTTGTCTAGCCTGCTTTATTATGAATACGCTTCCAGGAAATTCGTATCACACAAAATAAAGTTTATTAGACTATAGTCTAGTCCTGTCTTTTGAAAAAATAGTTTTTTATTCTAAACACAGAAACAGCAAAACATAAATCAAAACATGGGTAGTATAAGGGCGTCGAACTATGTGGACGCTTTAACAAAAGACTAGTCTAGCACCATGGACAGCGACAGAATGGCAACGCTGTTTCCCAAGTGTTGCAGGACGCTCGCATAATCATTCCTTCGACGTTGAAAGGAAGTTATTTATTCATGCCGCTAGTTCACTTGCCTTAAGCCATCCACTGGACAGATGAACGTAGCCTAACGTGAAATTCCCTTGGGGTTTTGCCTACAGTTTCAAGGCGTAATGAAAGGAGTTGTCTAACGATTTTTCGTTGAATACCCTATGCCTACTTTAGAAATACGTTCAGGAGACAAATCCATTCGGATAAAACCATAAACTGTACCATGCCACCGCAATGCAATATCGCAAGAGAATGCGTTTAGGCTACTGTTTTGTGGACTTTAGGAAAGCGGATTTTCAGTCCCAGCATGAAGTCCCCTCCCCCACCCCAGCACAGGTCGAAGCCTCTGTTGCTGCCGCGGCACCACATCAGCTGCTACTTTTCATTTCACGGCTCAGCGGTGAAACTCTTGAACCCCTCTCTCTGAAAACGACCAGCAGTCGCTTTCGATTGCAAGATGTTTTGAGTAAAAGCTCTGCCGCTGTGGCGTCACTCGCTCAGAGTGAACAGAGACCACTGCACAACTAGCAAAATAGTTATTCTGTGTTGTTGTGGTTTTGATATCTTCCTCGTTATTTCATGTGCAGGTCCTGAACAAAGGAAATCCACAAACAGGCCTATAGTCTATTGTCAATAAATATACTATACCTAATAACTGTACTCAGTATTAAGGCATATAGGGCAATCACTGTTCTCCAAAATGATAAATTAGCCGGTAATTATTCAGCTGGCAGAATTTAATTAGCCTGTGAATTTGAGTAGATTTGAATGGCAATAAATCATCACGGTTTGTCCTCAGCGATCGGTCAAATGATGTGTCTGAACCCTAATATAAAACCTGACCAAGTTTCAATAGTTCTTTAGCCCAGATCATGTTGTTTTGTTGCTTAAGCCCCAACACATGAAGTATCTTGTAAGCTTAAACTGTCCTCTTAACGATTGCCCTGCCTGGTAGCCTACAGTAATATACCATAAACCAGTAGCCTACCATCAACAGATCAATGACCATTACAACTGAAACAGTAGTAGCTGAGCCGTGTAACACAATGATAATGCTTATAGCCTCTATTGAAACCTGAACAATTTGCCAGATGGTTTGAGGCTTTTTTATTTATTTATTGTGTTTAATATCCAGAAGAAAGACCTCAGTAATTGTCTTATGTTTCAGGGCTTGATGATGAAGGAAGTGTCTGTCCGGGCCACTAAAAGCAGCAGTCACTGTGTCTAATGTGATGGAGTGAGTAACACACTTTCCTGGAATAGGGCAGAAACTGTCACTAGCGCTCTGCCGTTACAGGGCTCCTCATCCGTGGAGAGTGGACTGAAGGGCCCAGGGCAGCTGGCGTACATCATGATCCTCCATGAGGCCCCGCTACCCCAAGGCCTAGTTATGAGTAAGCATTCAACCAGCCCAGCACAAGATGGTGAACAGACAGGAGCCTGGCCAGTGAATAACCACTAGGTCCAACTGTCTTGGTTAAAGAACAAAACGATCCAAGTTCCACTGCTGACGTCATACAACTGACCTTTGCCCCCTGTGTCTGATGGCCCCAGAATTGTACTCTCTTTCCAGGTGCAACGCCATATTCACATCAAGGAATGAAGTTAGTTTATGTAAATCAACTCCATACTTCCCTGAATGACAGCATAAGGATTTGAGGATTCGTTCTTGTAAGGGCTACGGGAGTAGATTGTGCTAACTGAGGAATATCACTTGAGAGGGGTTAGAGATTAGAGATGTTCAGTAATCAGCCTCATAGTATTTACTGTTCTGGACAGGAGAAGAATTAAGAGGGGTTTAGCCAAGCACATATACTGTAGCCCAAGAGCAAAACATCTGAACGTGTCCAGTATGATAATCTACCGCCTGATTCAAGCATTAACCATACTATTATATCACAAAAGTGCATGGCTTTCTTTTCATTTACACATTCCCATTGAGTTGTTTGTGAAATCGTGTACTACTTAAATCTACAGCCTATTACTTTTAATCATATGCTGAATGCATGCCAAACAAACATCTTGAAAGGCCAGCTTTGGGTTGACTGTAAAAATCTGTTCTTACAGTATGTCAAGACAGGCTCTTTATTAATGGAAAATGCACTGGCATTTTTATCCAGTCTTCTAAATGGAGACTTGGCAGACTGTATTGCACTGCGCACACAGTACACCAGCCAAGGAATCTTCTCAACGGATGAAAAAATATGTTGACATTTGTTTGAACCTTTCTCTGGTTGACATACATTTTTCAAACCTGGTTTTAGGCAACAGGGCTGGAAAGATACTGCATTGCTCACTAAAAGTCTTTTTGGTTTGGATTTCATTTTAGATAACAATTAGGCCTACAGCTTTCAATTTGTGGGTATTCAGCAGTATTCAGTATTTAGTACCCCACTAGGTATAATTAAAGGATATTTGCTTTAATGCTCATTATTACCACAGCTCCTGCTACAGCAGTTGTACTCGCCCCTCCCTCTCACTAGCCTTCCTCTTGTTGCAGTGCCCACAACAAACCAAACCTGATGCTTTTTTCAGCATCTGAAAAGCCTCACTTGATAAGGGAAGGCATGTGACCCGTTGGCTTTTAATGCTGTCTACTGGACTTTAGCTTTGGAACAGCTAGCTCAGCTCTGTGTAAAGGTTCATTTGTGTGTCCGTTCTTGTGGCTGGCCAGCCCAGTTACTCATAGTGGGTAGTGCAGCATAATCCCGTTTTGGATTCATTGTTTCCTACTAAGTATTGTTTTATTGATTTTTTTCGTTGAACACGCACTTTCACTGCAGGAATAGTACTTCGATTTACCCAGGAAATGTAAGGCTTACCTCAACACTGAATCAAACACAATGAGTTAATGTGTTTACATATTATTGACCATTCCACCACTAAATGAGCATAACACGATTATATGTATCCTATTTGTTATTTTAAAACCTTTAATTTTTCAGTTAAAAACTGGAATGTGGAGGTAAGATGACTCTCTGCATGTTTCAGTCTGTGAAATGAAGGGAAACAGTGTATTATGAGGGATGTACAGTAAGATATCTCTCCTGTACTTTGCTGGGGCTGCTGATTGACTGCTGTACTGTCTTTGGTCTCTGTAGATTAAGAGAATACCAATGTGTTGTACACAAAGGATTGAATCAAATTCACAACCCTGCAGCAGGCATGTTTGTGACTGGCATTCTGTCTCATCAAATGTTTTATCACTTTGCATTTTGCTCAAGTTGTCATCATTAGTTGCACTGCAAATGTCTATCCAGTACTTCAATCCAGGGGTGTAATTCTAAGATCATTCATTAATGATGTAGGTGATTCATTGTGACGGTGTGTAGGAAGCTATACCACTGTCAGTAAGCCATACAGAGTCAGGGGCCAGTTTTCCTGACATCCCCCTCCTTGGTGTTTCTGCCTCATGGGGTGTTTGACTTGGAATGATTGCTTAAGGCAGTCTGTGGAAACAGTAGAGGGCGGCAGCACAATCTTTGACATGCAGCTCCAAAAGCAATGAGAAAGGATGGAGCCAAAGAAACATGAGAAGAATAGACAATGAGGTACGGTAAATTGGCAAACAGAACAGTTCATATGAAAAGGTTATATTTAATATTGGATGACTTGACAGCGCTGTAGGGTGTTTTAAAGGAGAAGGCTTTGATCGACTCCCCTCTTCCTTTGGCAGTGTGACAGAAAACATCACTGGGTTTATTTCCACAGTAATAGTGCTAGTGTATGGACACAGGGACCGGCTGATTTCCCAGAATGATGAAGCTGGTCCCTGTACCCTCACAGCAATGACAGAGCTCTTTGGCACCACCCGCGTCTAAGTTTGAGGATTGTATATGAATGAATTATTAATTACAATTATCTCAACCTGATTGGTCTAAACTCCTCTCAATGTTGCCAAGGCACTTTATTGAACCATCCAATTTGTAATCAACTGGCTTTGAACAGTCTGACAGGCAAATTCATTTATCAGATGGATATTTCCCTAGGTGGATGGTTGGCATTTGAAGTTATTAGCTGTGATGTGGTTTTCCAGACAGAAGGGGAATCCCCCAAAAGGTACAACACCGTAATGAGGTATTCAAGCATGTGAAGACAAAAAAGCAGCACATTCTTTAATGTTTCATGCTGAATGTTTCATACATGAAAGTATTTGTATTTTCATTGTTGTCTTTGTTTGTGAATGCATATGCTAGACAATATGTTCAAGACTATCATGTGTTGTACATCCAAGTATGGACTGAGCTCTGTGAAGTTCTCAAGCATGCCATTGTACATCATAGGTCTACTCATGTCCTGTACATAGGCTACTTACTGTGTGACAAATTAACCTGCTTGAATTTGAACTTGTGTGTTTCATTGTTATTTCATTGATATTAAGGAGAAAAACAATTGATACATTTTATTTGGCACCAACTGAGAGAAAAGTATATGGCCAATATTTCTCATTCAAGCCAAGTACCTGTCCCAGCCACTAGAAGGCATTGAGCTGATTGCAGGATAGAGGATAGAAGTCTAGTTACAGTAGTAGAACTCTTTACCTTCTCTTATGGCCCATGCTATCACATTTCATGGTGTTGGCCTTGAGGTCCAAGGAATGGAGGAAATTAAATTATGTTATGTTCTTCATTTGAATCTTAAAAGAAAATATGGTGTGATTAATTTTCCTTTTCTAAATCTGAGAAAATTATTTGTTAGGATTTTTCATTTACATTTGATCCCATTGATTTTAAATATTAACCTGAATTTCAGCTGCTCCTCATATCCTATCCTGCATTACAATTTCAAGTGTAGGGCAAAAATTGTTCCATTAACATCTAATTTGCTTTTAATTTGTCTCTACACTAATTGCTGCTTATAATGTGACAGTTAACTAATTGAGTATAATTACCGCTTCTTGATCTGTGGTGCCTGATTGACATTTAAATATGTCTTGAGACCAGATCTGCAATTAGAAATGCAGGCTAAATTATAATTGGGCCTTGATAAAATAATCAAGGAATAATAACGATGTGAAAGTCTAAAAGTATTGAAAAGTGCTTTTCCTTGTATATGGTTGAGAATGTGATGCTCTTGTCTACATTGATTTGTCTCATGCTAGAATCAGAATAACCCCATTTGCAATCATCATTGATGTTCAACATCCCCTCACAAGTTGTGATCAATAACTTCTCCGCCTGCCTGTGGGACATCTAGGCTTTAATTCTGCAACAACTCTGTTGTCTCTGAAGTCTAATACTATAGAAATCTGAAATCAATTGATCTGACCAGTCCTGTGGAGTGCTAGGGCTTGAGCAGGCTTTCACCTAGCAGGCTGGCTGTGTGAACAGCACAGAGCATGCCTAGTGAAATGGTTCCCGCACAGAGCATAGTCCCCCCCACAGCCACCCCCATCTCATCAGCCCACTGCAATCTTCTCCACCCAGCAGGCAGAGGGGCCCCCTTTTGTTAGCAGCCCAATAATGCCCCTCCTCCAATGGCAAAACAGCTTAAAATGGGCCTGATGGACGCTCACACCTATAGGCTACTCTTTTCTGGAACTCTGTCGAACAATGAAACATAGAGGTGTGCGGTAAACTGTAAGCCTGTCATTAAGGGCCCCACGACAGTGCACACTTTTAATTCCACTTTGAAGTACTTTAAATGTAGTATGCCTCCTGCTCCCCTCAGTCTCATGAATAATTATGTTTTTTGTCTCTGTTTTGGATGCCCTATTCTTCCATGTTACACAGGTTTTCCCTTTTGTGTAGTGCCAAGGCTACCCATTTTCTCTTCGCCAGCTGGTCAAGGGTCTCCTGCTGCCGCTAGGGCCCCCAGCTCACTTCCTACTTTCTGCAGCACCTGTTCCTGTTTGGCACAGCAGTGTAGAATCCTCAGAGCTTGGAGACCAGCCATCTGCTCCCCAACTCTGCTCCGTTTTACCCCAGCTATTCCCAGAGCCTCTCTGCATCCCAATTTATTGCGGTGCTGAAACCAAGCTAGAGGTGTAATGGATTGGCTCACAAATCCCAGAGCCACAGCTGAAAGGAAAGACTGTGTGCATCCAATACGTCTCCCAAGCACACATTGTACCCGTTTTGAATCTTATAGCCTATTACAGTCCACTGTAGCCCATATATGGCTATAGATATATTGACGTACCCGCTACACTATACATGACTGTTAGACTACTGTTTATATACCGTAGCAGCATAAGAGATCATCAAGTCAATGTTTATTCATCGCATACCACATCATACAAGTAAAATGTAAAATGTTTTTTCATCAGCTACCAGATTTTATTCACATAATTCCCTATTTAGATGTAGCCTATGGATTAAGGGGTTGTTAAATTAGGCCTACTGCCTGTAGGCTATGCATTAGCCTATCTGTTCTACTGGCCGCAGGTTCTACAAAAATCAAACACTTTGTTTAACATAGTGAAGTGTGTAAAATTAAGTTGAATAATATTGTTGAATGAACTCTGGGCTCATTCATTTAAAATAAATATAGTGTGTTTAGTGTAGGCATTTGGTCATTGTGAACATAAATATAGTGTATTTTAGTGTAGGATTGTGCTATCAAGTAGTGTACAGTTCACTACAAATCCCATGCCCATCATGTTTTCGCCCATGCGCACTGTGAAGACGAGGCGCGCGGCGCGGATATCCCGTTTTGTAAAATGGCGGAGTGAGTGAGGCTAGTTCAAATTGACACAATTTACATCAAAGCCGGCGTTAGTTCAAAGTTTGGGAACATTCAGAATCGTTTTACTCAAAGGGTGTGCTTGTCGAACACTTCATTCAAGAAAAGGTACGTATCTTTATATTCAGTGACATCGTTTACCGATACACACTCTGGTTATGTGACCCTGTGCTAGCCAGTATATAGTGCTAGTCACTGCTTAGCGAACGCGTTAGCTCGCTAGCCTCACGTTAGCTAGCTAGCTTGAAACATTTGAAGGCATGACGACGGTGTGTTAAACCTGGCCTTAGCTATCTAGCTAGCTAGCTTATCTAGTACTGCCTTCACATGGCCATGGTATGAAGTCACGCTAGCGTAACTACTTGTAGGTGTGACGGGCCATGCGCTTAGCTAGCACTAGCTAACGTTAATCCTGGACGTGGTCTGAATAGCAGCAGGATGCCGGTGTATGCGTGTTAGCCTAGCTGCTAACGTAGATAGCTAGTTGAGAAGCGTGTGGTTTTCCAATTACACTTGATCGGATAGCTGTTGCTTACTAAAATAGCAAACTCCCAGTTCCCCAGCAAGCCATCAGGCAGTCACGTTAGTTATAGCTGGCTAGCGACTATTTCCTAGCTGTCATTTAAAGGGGCGCTGGTTAAGGTTATTGTATGATGTAACTTTATCTGGTCATATTGAATACTACACCAACGTTGACTAACGTTAGGCAGGTGAACCAGTAACCTGTGGCCCGTTCCAATCCGAGCTAGTTAATAGCTTAGTTGGCAAAAGTTAGATGTCAATCAGGCCAGCGTGTTTTTAACTCATTTCTGACATATATGATATAGCGAGCCACACTATTGTTAATCCCCGGTGGGGGGGGGGGGTCGGGTGTTAGAGCGGCAGTGATACAAATTATACAAAAGAAGCAAACCAAAACTATAGGCCTATATAGTATACTGTACATATATACTATGTATATAGTATGTGGTGTCTCAGGCACTGTTGTACAGTCTGATGGCTGTTGCCACAAAGGAACGCCTGAACCGCTCTGTTTTGCACCTGGATGGTTTGAGCCTGTGGCTGAAGGTGCTCCCCATCTGCCCCAGCTCGTCATAGAGGGGATGGGAGGGGTTGTCTAGGATAGACTACAGTTTGTCCCTCATCCTCCTCTCCATCACAGCCTCCAGACTGTCCAGTTGTTTCCTAACAACAGAGCTGGCCTTTCTCCCACTAGTTGAGTTTATTTGGTCAGTGTGAACAATAGTGAGTTGCTGAGTTTCAAAACCATCACTAATACCACTATTTATGATAGACCCACCCAGCAGCTTGTTTTAAATGGAAAAACAAAATCAACGTGCATTTGTGGACATGCTACAGTAAGCGGGATTTTAGACTCAGTAACACATTATGAGGTTATTAATGTTACTGTATTGCTTGATGGGTTGTCATAATGTTGTTTTTGTTTTGTTTGCAGGGAGCAGAGTTGTGATGGCTAAGAGGATCGCTGACAAGGAGCTGACTGACAGGAACTGGGACCAGGAAGAGGAGGGTGAGGAGGTGGGTGACAGATCATTCACAAGCTGTAGAGTGACCCTTCAGTGAAAAGTAGTGGTGCACTGATTGCTGTTTTTTTTGCAGCCAAAATGGCTGATTCCAATACCGATGGCTGTTTTTTTGCACAATTATGTAAGAAACAAAAATAGTAGGAGATGGAGCTGCTAAAAAGTAGAATTGTTTTGCTTGACCTTTTATTTTGAAATTCCTTTTAAGAACGCTGCCGGACATGAGTTTCCTGTGGTTTCACACTGCTGAATGTAACGTGTCCTTATTTTTAACCGTAAAAAATTTCCAAACTAGAGCTCTTCAGAGATTTTTGAGATTAGCAGTGGGATATTTGGGCTGTAGGAAAAAACACCAGCAGAATGCCAAGAAGAAATCTGTCGTTCCAAGGAGAAAAGTGCACAACTGCAAAAGGCTTTGAACAAGGTTTATTCAACCCCAGATCAAGCTGCATCAAACAAGTTAAACCTTCATCAAATAAATATCCCTATCTAGGAAAATAACCTCGCATTAAGATACATTTAGTGATGAATTAAGCCATATAACATAGGCCTTCTAGTGCGTGTTATGTCCTTTTTAAACCGGCCAAAATTAAAGAGCAAAACCGTGTGGTTCCGATCCATGCCGGTCGGATCGGTGCATCCTAGTGAAAGTGTGGATGCCTTGATGTCTTGAATCCATCTTAAATCGTAACATGCATGTGTTCAAAGAACAGTTTTCTTGGCAGTATTCAACGTAGCTCCCCCTCCCCCTTTGTTGCTATTTTTTGCATTCTCTATTCAAATGTCTGGTATAGTTGTGTGGAATAATGAATTAATAGTTGTTTTTTAAACATGAATGATAAAATGTGAGATGAATGAAAACATGTTCTGTAACTACACAGTAGTGAAGGGAGTGTGTTAGTTAGGCCATCAGAATATATTGTTGTAGCCATGTTTGCAGTGAAAGGATGATTTGTTTAGAACTGTAAAAGCTAACATGATGACAATACGCCGTCTGGATGTGGTGCGTGCATGGGTGTGGTTGTGTGCGTGCGTGTGTGCGTGGGTGGGTGTGGTGCGTGCGTGGGTATGTTGCATATCATGCCGCATACACACACTCACTACACTGACTGCACTACTTTTTGTAAATTTTTCTTAACTTATCCTTTTTCACACTAGCATTTGTACTTGCTCTTTGCACTGTTCTGTCTAGTCCCTGCACCGTGCCCAATGTTGTCTCCATGTTATGCACTACGGCCGAAAGCAAATTCTTAGGAAGTTGAAAAACTGGCATGACATTAAAATGAATTCTGATTCTATCAGGCAGGGACGTTTTCAGTCGCGAGCCAGGATGTTTTGAAGAGCAGGCCAATCAAGAAGGCCAAACGTCGCAATGCCGGCACAGAGGTAGCTATCATACGCACGGAGAAGTATCACACACACACACAGAACTCACACACACAAATAACTATCACACACAGAGGTAACCATGTCACACACACACAGATAACTGTCACACAGAGATAACTATCACACACACAGAGATAACTAATACACACAGAGGTAACTATCACACACAGAACTATCACACACAGAGGTAACTCACACACAACTATCCCACGCACAGAAATAACTATCACACAGAAAACTATCACACACGTACAGAGACAACTAGCACACACACACAGATAACTAGCGCACACACACACAGAGGTAACTAACACACACACACACAGATAACTAGCACACACATACATAGATAACTAGCACACACACACAGATAACTAGCACACACATACAGATAACTAGCACACACATACAGAGATAACTAGCACACACACACACAGAGGTAACTATCACACACACACAGATAACTAGCACGCACATACAGAGATAACTAGCACACACACACAGAGGTAACTAGCACACACACACAGAGGTAACTATCACACACACACATACAGAGATAACTATCACACACACGTACAGAGATAACTCACACACACACAGAGGTAACTATCACACATAACTATCACACACACACAGAGGTAACTATCACACACACAGATAACTATGACACACACACAGAGGTAACTATCACACGCATACAGAGATAACTATCACACACACATACAGAGATAACTAGCGCACACACACAGAGGTAACTATCACACACACACACAGAGGTAACTATCACACATACATGCTGGCCCGGTAGAGGGGAAACCTTGTTTACAATGTAAATCAAGTCATGCAGTGACTGACTGACCGACGGACTGATTGACTGCGTATCTCAAAATATGAAAGAACTCAAATCTGAGAAGAGGAGCACAAGCCATTATCCTGCACAGCACCCCATAGCCTACATCTGTAAATGATTCATGAGTTTCCTCCGTTTGCTCCAGGGTGAGAGTCCATTGGCCTTCAAGGTTTTCAAAGGGTTCGCTCTGGCCCCGACATCCGCTGCCGGAGGTGGAACCACAGCGTTCTCCGGTTTCGGGAACGGGGCCGGGTTTAAAGGCCTCACCAGCCTGACTAACGGTAACAGTACCGCTCCGACTTTCAGTGGCTTCTCCTCGCCAGCCGCCAGCACCACCAGTCCCGGTAAGAGACTCTCTACAACCACACCGGATTTGTTTGCTTGTGATGTGTGAACAACGTGATTCCATTGTATTTGTTTATTTTGAATTTATCTTAATATTGGGTCGTGCATTATGTATAACAATTGACCAGGTTTACTCAATATGTCCGATTTTATTTAGTCACGCAGCTTCTGCTAGTCGTTTAGGAAATGCTAGTTGGCCAGGGTGGACAATGGCCCCAAGCCAGGGCGTGAATGGGCTCGCTCTTGGAGTTGTTGCAGTCTTTCACAAACTGATGGCTATGTTTGCACAAATGTTAATGTCAGCACACCATTTTATTTTTATTTTTTATTTTTTTGCTTGTAGGCCGCAGCCTACACCATGCTGAACATTTTCAAATATAGCCTACATTTCTTTGGGTTATTTTTTTCCACAATAGGCTATTATTTTGATGTGTATTTTTATTTGCACTGTTTATATGCTTTATCTGTGATTCAGCAATGGAAAGCATTGAAAGATTGAAAAGATTGCTTGTGTTTCCTCCCTCGCAGAAAATGACTGTCATTCTCTCCGTTTCTCAGAGCGGGTCTCTGCCTGGGGCCTCATTGATCATTGTGGATACACCCTTTTTCATTTACACCTGATTTTTGTACTTGCTTTTCTCCGCAAATAGTGTGATGTATCATGACAAAACTCGATGGGAAATATAGTGTATATATCTCACTATTTCCCATTGAGTTTTGGCATGATACATCACATTATTTGCAGTCCAGTCGTCAGTGAAAATAGTTGCTGCACACATCCCTAGAACATTCAGTTAATGTCTGCTACCAGTGTGGTCTACTGTTAATATGTAATTGAGGTGAAAATCCTCTATTGTTAATGGCTGGAGTTTGCCATTTGAAGCTAATGTAGCTGAATCAGCAGGGTGCTGTGCGTGTATGTGTGTGTGTGCGTGCGCGAGTGTGTGTGTGTGTGCGCGCGCGCGCATGTGTGTGTGCGCGCGCGCATGTGTGTGCGTGCATGTGTGTGTGTGCGTGCATGTGTGTGTGTTTCTGTCCTGTGTGGCTGCTCCTTTTATTTCTGTGCTCAGTGCTTCAGGGCAGAAGGGACAGGGCTGCAGTGCTTCAGTCAGAAGGGGGGTTGGGGGCGGGGGGGGGGGACCAGTGCTCGCCACTCATGGGGGAGGGGCGCTGTCACGCCTGCACGGGCAGACACAGCGCAGCTAGCTCCCCCCCCCCCTCCACCATTACGGCTAGGGCTCCTCCTTGATGTTTCTTGCTCTGTGTGCACTGTAACAGTCACACTTTCCTACCCCGCCCCGCCCCCCTCCTCATCCACAGCTTCGTTGATGTTCAACGGCCCCGCCTCCGCCAAGCCCGCGTCTGGCGACGTCACGGCCAAGCAGACGAACGGCTCCGCCCCCAGCCTGGCTCAGAGCTCCGGCAGCAGCAGCAACAAGGAGTACAGCCGGCAGCTCACGGCGCTCAACTGCTCCGTGAGGGACTGGATCACCAAGCACGTCAACGACAACCCCCTGTGCGACCTCAACCCCATCTTCCGGGACTATGAGCGGCACCTGGCCAGCATCGAGAAGAAGTACGGAGGAGGAGGGGGGGGTGGGGGAGCAGCGGACGGAGGCAAGGAGAGCAAGGCGCCGGGGGAGAAGCAGGGGGGGCTCCTGGCAGCCAGCAGCACCACCACTGCCACGCTACCCCCCTCCTCCTCCTCCTCCTCCTCCTCTGGAAGCAGCGGCAGCGCGGTAGGCACAGCGGCCGCCGCGGCCCCCGCTCTGTTCTCCTTCGGCAAGGACAAGCCGGAGACCGCCGCCCCGGAGAAGGCCACGTTTAACTTCGGGCAGAAGGTGGACAGCTCGGTGTTGGGGTCCCTGGGGTCCGGCAGTGGCGGCGCCCCCCCCAGCTTCTCCTTTTCCTCCTCCTCCTCCTCCTCCCCCAAACCGGGCTCCCTGTTCGGAGCCGCCGCCCCCTTCTCCTTCAGCGGGGCCAGGGCGGAGGCGGTCCAGCCCACAGGTAAGACACCATTCACTCCACTTAGTCCTCGGTTAGTTTGCATGGCCCAAATATGCACCGTGAAACAACCACTTCACATTTTGGCTATTTGGGCGATGAGTGTTGATGATAGTTACTTGAATTTCTGACTCCTTACCTGAAGGTGTCAGTGTCAGTGAGAGATGTTATTTCCCTGATTTAAAACCGTTATAACAATGTCCTGCCATGTGAACTGGGTTACTACAGGTACATGAGAATTATTTCTAGAAGGATTTAAGATTGTAACTTCAGATCTCTAAGTTTAAATGTAATGGATATGGTCTTACTGCATAGCTGTATTGGTACAGTATGTTTGGGAATGTTAGAAATCTAAGTCATTCCGGGAGAAGGTGCAGGTGATGAGGTTTACTTTACAAGCTATTTAAAATGGCATACAAATTGGTTGGAACATTAAACCTTGTGATATATAGTATTAATTTGATATGGGTATCGATGGAAAATCTGGTATGTTAAAATCTTACTGAGAAGGGTCATGTCCATGTACAATCACCTTTTAATTGACCACTATGATGGAATGAAGTGAATTGCGTCAAAATCCGTCTTACTACGATTGTCCATTTTGTATATCCTATTGTATTTGTGTACTCTGTAACTGTCTTTACTTGTAGATGAGAATGGAGAAGAGGAATCAGACGAGCCCCCCAAGCCTGAGGTCAGGGAGATCAAAGAGAAAGATGCCTTCTATTCCAAAAAGTAGGTTCAGGTTGGGCTTCTCTGGTGTATGATGTTCAGACTTGTGAATGAAATGTGGGTGGTTGGTCAGCGTACCTACTTCACCTTGTCCCAGATGCAGTGTTACCACTGCTGCGCTGTACACTAGCTCAGTACAGCTGAATGCATCAAATATACAGTAGATTGCAAGATTCATGCAATGACATTGCATTTGCAATTAACAACACTGTCACGTCAAGTGAAAACCCTATATGTTGAATAAAAATCCATGACTACATTACTATAAATCTGCAAAACCATTTTAGTAGTTTAATCACCCCCCTAATAAATTGAATGGATGATGAGCCAGGTCGTGGTAGGATGTGGACTTTTAATATTGACTGGATCCCCTTGTCCATTTCAGGTGCAAACTGTTTTACAAGAAGGAGGCTGAGTTCAAGGAGAAAGGCGTGGGCACGCTGCACCTGAAGCAGACGTCCGAGGGGAAGACGCAGCTGCTAGTGCGCGCTGACACCAATCTGGGTAGGCTAGCGAGCACTCTCCACAGCCTGCCTGGGATGGAGACTCAGGGCTGGGAGGTAGTCGGTAACATCACTGGGAGTTATATACTTTACCAGGACATTGCAAAATGGTTTAAAAAGATAATGCCAAGCTGTTGTTTCCAGCAGAGTACATTCCTTATTTATTGGCCTTTGACAAATCTCTGCTGCCTCACGGGCTCCACCCAGGTGTGTTCTATTGAATATCACTGATCCAGAACTGGAGTGTCCTTGGGCTTCAATGTTCTCCTGCCTGCTGCAACTGAGAACGTGACAGAACTACAGAAAAGCTTGTTTGTGTCCTCCTAGTGGCCAGAATTGGTAGTACTCTGAGGAGTATTTGCAGTCTCATTCCCATACGGTGGGGGTGGGGCTTGACTTGACGTCTGATACCGTCTGATACTGATTCTGTCATGGTTCATATTTATATATTCTATCCTAAATTGTCCACGTCTTGAATTGTGCGTATATAGGTCACTTGTTATTGCTAGTGCGTGAGTCCAGGGAAATAACCCACCCTTGTCCTTCCTGTTTGGTCTTCTCTCGTCAACAGGGAACATCCTGCTGAACATCATGGTGCAGGGCAGCATGCCGTGCTCCAGGATGGGCAAGAACAACGTCATGGTGGTGTGCGTGCCCAACCCAGCCGTGGACCACAAGAACCCCAGCACCCCCGTGCCCATGCTCATCAGAGTCAAAACCACAGAGGACGCCGACGAACTACTCAAAATCCTGCAGGAGAAGAAAGCCTAGGCCCCCCCCCCCCCACCACCACCACCACCATCACTCCCCAGGCCATGGTATTTTAACAGACTTTCCCCCCTCCCCTCTCCTCCTGTACTCCTCTCCTGTCTCTGTCTGACCGAGCTCTCCCGTCGCATGACGCCACAGACGCGGCCCGGACACGGCCAGCACACACCTTTTTATTTTATTTTACTTGTGGCAGCTTAATTTGGTTCTCCAACAAATTGGTTCTTTTTTCCTTCAACTGGGTTAAACAAATTGGTTCTTTTTTGTTCACCTGGGTTAAACAAATTGGTTATTCTTATACTGTGAACGTTTCACTGTCCAACTGCTCCAATGCAGAAATAGTCTGAATCTTATTTTGTGGGAAGAAACCAATTTAAATATATTGGAAAAATAGATTCACTATTCTGGACTCGGCAACATTCCGTCAAGTTTGTGTACTGCTGCTATTGTTTTATTTAAGTTAAGTTCAGAGATCAGCAGGACGCTATTTTAATGTTAAACTCTTTGATTTGTTTCCGATCGTCAGGGCCAGGGGTGAGATTATTGGAAGTATGAATTGACGTATGTTCAGCTTGAATGTTTTATACTGGCTGTCTGACTTTCTCAGAAAGTAACACAAATGGTGAAGCGCGTTAATAAGTTCAAGTGCATTTCTTTTCATCTGGTTTGGAGACATGCATCTATCACAGTGACTGAATCTATGGGGAAGTAATATACTAAAAAGTCAAGTCAATTTGGGTTTACAATTGGACCATCTGCAGAAACAGAGAGTCGATGAAAAGACGCCATGGTTAGTATCCTACACACCCAAACCCCCAGACCCCGTCTGTTCTGAATGTGTTCACATTTGCTCTGTAACTATTTATTGTAGAAACCAAATGTGTTCCCCAGTGGGACCCGTACAAGTCATCCTGTACTCAGAGTAAGTGAACGGACCCGTCCCAGCTCCCACTCATGGAACTGGTTTATATGTATGCTACTTCCCCCCACCAGTTAGGAGCCTCTCAGAGGCAAGTATGATTTATGTGTCCTTTTCCTACCTGTATATGTGAGAGAGAGAGAATGTGGAAGTGTGTGTGTGTGTGAGTTGACGTGAGTGTGTGGACGTGATAGATGTTATTTTTCCAAGTGTCCTTTGTATTGCCTTAGAAACGGTGAGGCATGCAATCATCGCCTGATACGTTTGTAGAGTCATTGATTGGGGAATAAATTGATACACAACAGATATTGTCTGGGGTTCTCACTGAAAATACTAATATTGCCAATGACAATACTATTCTGTTTTTAAGTTGCAAGACCTAGAAGTGCCACATGAGGGGGTCCTTGAGCAAGTTCATGCAAAGGTAAAACGACAGTTTTCTGGTAGTGTGTATTGTAATAAATAAGAGGAACGTACAGTTCATAGACTGGAAATGATACAACAGAAGTATGGAACTAACATGCACATTTACTGGTCTGTTTTGATACAAAAAGCAAAGGTTAAAGCATCAGGAACAGTAGATACATCTCAAAACAAACAGGTTTGACGTCCTGGTAAAGGTTGAGAGAGTAACACAAACAAATGTGGTTTCCAAAAGATTCCTAAATTCATTTTTACACCTAGCAAAACAGTCATTCTCCTCGTTCTATATCAAATGGTTGTTAAAGCAGTCTTTGCTATTTTGTCCGAGTGGATACATTCAGCCATAAAACTATACAGCAGTATAACACTGATGAGATAGTGGCTTCTCTCCTCGTACATCTTGGTGAGTTCGGGTTGAAGAGCCCTGTGATCGACACTGAAGTGTCACTGACAATAGTGTTAGTGTCCAACTGGATGCATACAAACATACACAAACCATGAAAACACTGCTGACTTTGATCGTGAATGGCTTTAGCTCAGTGCTGTTCTCAACATCTTACAATAACCGAAACAGGTGCAAATCAAAACCATTTGGAAATAAAAAAAAGTGTAAACAAGTAGCCATTTTGTACTTTTAGATGTGCTACTGTGTTGAATGAACGGCCAATGTCAGTGTGTGACCCAAGAGTATTCCTTATGATGTCTGAGCAGCCAGTGCTATTCAACTAAATTCAGCACTCTATTTTCTTGTGAGATTAAAAATGTGGTCAGCGTTTAAACATTTTGGAAGATACTGAAACAGAGTGGGAGACCAAACACGTACATACAAGCTCAGATATTAAGGCTTTTCGGACAAAAGAGGAAAGCGGTGTCAGATAGCAAATGGATCTAATGGTTTCTCATCTACATACTTGTATTCCCTGGGCAAACTTGTATGGCTCTTACTACAAATGTATGGAGATTTTTTTTTTTTGAGTGGCGAGCAGACGGTCGCCACTCTGAAGCAAACCCTGGTTCACTAATGTCGATCACTAACCTAATGTGTGACTTAAATGCCTTCCAAGTCAATTCCTTTTTTCATAAAATGAGGACCAATTCAGCTCTCGGCTGACAATATTTGATTAGTGCCTAACTTGGAGTAGTTTTCACGTGTCGGTAACGCTTAACCTCAAGTTCACTACATAGTAATACTTGTAGTCACAACACTTACATAGGAACTGCTATGTACTTCAATGGCATGTTAAGTTTTACCTAAGTGTCCACTACCTTCCTCACAAACATGAACAGGTAACAAAACACTGACACATTTACGCAAGTGCTGAGAAAGTGAGGGACGTTTCTCTAAAACTCTTGGGAACAAAACAGTTCAGACACAAAGTCCCTCTTACCACACACTATGGCAGACACACATACAATCCCAGAAAACACCAACAGAACAGGGGGGAAAAAAGCTTCATGTTTCATCAAAAGCGCGGTCACCTTTCTCGAGGCTTATCAGTGAGCAGTAAAGCAGCAAGATATTTACAAGAGACGAGAGACATTCTTTATCCTCCTCCTTCCTGGTCTCGTGGTCCTCCTGACGGACTGTCTCATCCAGGCTGTCCCACGATGCCTAACTGTCCAGGGCCCGTTTCCGTGGAGACCACCTTGCACCTGCGAATCCTCATCGAGCAGGAATGCGATAGAGGGAAGAGGCACTTTTTAAATTGGCTGGTTTTAGTGTTTCAAAGGTTTCCCCTTTTGGCCTCTCTGTCCCTTTAGCTAGACGTTTGGTAGTTCTGTCTCGACACTAGGTGGTGCTGTTGTCCCAGGACCTGATGCAGGTAGGCACTTGGTGGAGATGGTCTGAGTCGGCCAGGCTCTGCTATGTCATCAGGATCGGTTTCTGTCTCACCTCCAGGATATCTGGAGACACACACACAGTTTGGAATGAAAAACTTAAAAATACCCTAGTCAAACTCTTACAACATACATATATCAAATCAACTTATTGAACACTAGTGGATTCAACTTTAACTCTAAGTGAACGTGTCCTGTTTGAATGGTCATCCCTCTTTGTTCTTCATTTGAGAGATAGCTGATGTGATTGGATTAACAGCTGTGTACAGTACAGTACACGCTTTCACCTATCCAGACGTGTTCGATCAGATGTGTACACAAATACAGTACACACTTTCACCTATCCAGACACGCTCGACCAAAGATCACCTCAAGGAGAGTGAGGTGATCTCTCCCGAAGGTCACCTCTGACCTAATCATGTTTGTCCTTGCCGTCTGATGATGACGTTAATGTTTTGTTTATGGGAAGCTGGCCTAAAAGCTGGCCTTAAAGTGGCTTATTATGCGAAGTAATGTTTGCGGTCGAAATGCCAACTGCCATCGTCAAGATGGATTGATCATGGCTGCACTGACTGCAGGTCTTCTCCCGTTTGACACGGTTCCTGCAGCTGGGTGGGCATTTCTGACTCTCTCTCTCTCTGTAACCTAAAGATGATGACTGCCTAGAGTTGAATAACTGATAAGAGTTAGGCCTATTGTGTTTCATGAGGCTCAATTCTCCTCAGATAGACAGTTTTGTGTAAGCGGTGTTGGAATGACGGGCTTTGTCGAGTTTTTGGGGTGTCTGTTCGCAACGTATCCTGCTATGTGTAAACCACTGAGCCGTGAATGCAATTTAATATGCAAGGTCACAACGAGTAAATAATTTCCATTAAAGGAGAATGTTCGTTTTTGACAACCTGGACCTTATTTACGGCATATTATAAGACGTTTGACTCACCGAGATAACTTTGGTGTAATTCGGAAGCCTGTAGAAGAAATTTAAAATCCAGCGCGAGGCAAGTATATCCATGTAATGGCGGCGGACAGGGCACTGAGAATGCAGCTTCTAAAAAATCTATTTTCTGCCACGAAATGGTTGTTTTCATCAATCTGCTTTTATTAATCTTATATGTAAGCACAACTAGCCATTCATAAAAACAGATTGATGAAAACAACCGTTTCGTGGCAGAAAATAGATTTTTTAGAAGCTGCATTCTCAGTGCCCCGTCCGCCGCCATTAAATGGATATACTGGCTCGCGCTGGATTTTAAATTTCTTCTACATGCCTTCGAATTACACCAAAGTGATCTCGGTGAGTCAAACGTCTTATAATATGCCGTGAATAAGGTCCAGGTTGTCAAAAACGAACATTCTCCTTTAAGGCAACCCTTGGCCGACTCAGACAGTACAAAACCGTATCTGACCTGTGGTGATGCGGTGCAGGGGCAGCGTGACGTAGGTGAGGTGGGAGTAGAGCAGGAAGTACTCCTCTGTCCGGTTCAGCTTCAGCCAGGAGCCCACCAGCGAGCGCCCCGTCCCAGACAGCGAGCGAGACCGCAGGTTGGTGGTGTTGAGGTCTGCCGGACACACACACACGGACACACACGCGCACACGGAGACACACACACACACACACAAACACACACAGGTTACACTCCTCTCTGTATTTATTCTACGATGGTCGTCTTTACAGTTCTGGTAGGACGGACACGGTTATGACGGCCGTTTGAAATAAACAACCTTGGAGCGCTGTACAAGCGACAAGTGACTTTACTCAAATGTGTTATCTCTGAACCAAGCCAAGTGTTTTCTATAAATGGTAAATGGACTGCACTTATACGATAAGATATACTTTATTGTCCCCTTAGGGAATTTTGTCTTGGACTCAATACTGCGCATATATAGATTGCCTCTATACAGAAACAGAAAACACATATCCCACATATTGTACATACCACATATTGTACATAATATATATATATTGCACATAAGCCGTATTGTACGTACCCCAGTGAAAAAAACACCTTGACCCATTGCACAACCCCTACAACCTCACTTAACACCATTCAAAATTCTGATTGAAATTGGCACAAATGAATGTTTGAAACGGATTCATTTCCAATTGGGCGCTTTATACCGTCTAGCCGACGGCAAAAGCTCATCACTATACGCTTCATCGTATAGAATGTGAGATGGGTCAGACAGTATTCCCTGTGCCTGCTTGGAAATGGACTGCAGGGACTGGTGTTCCTCCCTCCCCATGACTTTTATAGCAGTCTACCATACGAACAAGCTTAGATTACATGGCGCCTTTCTACAACAGACAAAGCGCTTTACAATGGCCTCTCATTCACCCATTCACACACACATGGCGTCCAGCTGCCATGCAAAGCGCTAGCCTGCTCATTGGGAGCAATTTGGGGGTTCAGCGTCTTGCTCAAGGACACTTCCGACATGTGGACAGGAGGAGCCGGGATTCGAACCGCCGACCCTACGATCATCGGACGACCCCACTCTGCCTCCTCCTGAGCCACAGAGTTTTAGAAGAGTAGAAGAGTTTTGGTTTCACTTTCGAGCGCGACCGCGTCAGCACCGCCCTCGCTCACCATCGTCATCCTCCTCCCTGAAGAACTCCTCGCTGTCGTTGGCCGAGTGGGACTTCTTCATCTCGGCTATGCGGTTACGGGGCACCTTGCGCCTTAGTGACGGCGAGAAGAAGCTGGGGCGGTTCCTCTCCGGGGTGGGGGGCGTGCTGAACGAGGTCACCTGAGGGTCAAGGCGCACACACACACACGCACACACGTATCAATGACAACATCTGGGTACACACCAGTCAGTGACGACATCTGGGAACATTTTATCTCAAGGTGACATAGTAATACCAGTAGTAACATTACAGAAGCTAGGAAATGCTATGTAATTATATGACTATATAGTAGCTTAGCTTACAGGTGGAATACGGGGTGGAGGAGGGTTCTCCAGGGCCAGGTGAAGATTGTTACCTAAACAAGATCAACGTCAACATCCTCCTGGAGAGTTTCCCAGCTTCCCCACACCCTTAGCCAGACGTATAATAACCTACACTGCTAGACAGTAATACCATGTAATTACATAGCACTTTCTCTGTAACCAACATCTTTACTGCCAAGAGGAGAATTATGTGATAGCAGCTGTCCACGATGGCAGGACTACAGTACCTCTTGCAGTGTAAGCAAAATGAAATTCAAACATACGAAATGGCAACTCAGCCCCCGGCACTATTCTAGGTAAATACAAAAGGTAGCAGCAGATTGATCAATGTACACTAAAGAAATCTACTGTCAACAAACATACAGTATGTCCAAGCTCTTGGCTAGCGAGGGGGGGGGGACTCAGAGCTCCACATCTGGTGGAAGTCCTGATAAATGATGTATACTTCAATTCGGCATTAATATTTGATGGTGACCTGGTTTCCTGCTCGCCCCCTTCATCTCTCTCCCTCTCTCACACAGACACGTATACACACTCTCACACACATGCACGCACGCACGCACGCACGCACACACTCTCTCTCTCTCACACACACACACACACACACACACACACACACACTACAAATCTAGCCGTTTCATAATCTCCAGCCAGCTACAGACAGACATATGGTACTGAGGGGCTCAGGGTTTCTCCCCCCATTCACAGGCATTATTACATGACATTATAATATATTACATTATATTACATTACAGACATTTAGCAGACGCTTTATTCAAAGCAAGAGAACTACTAGTCGGCAGAAATGTGTGTGGGATATGGATCTTCTTAACCGCTTTCATTACTGGTTTGTGATTAAAGACTATTTCTCAAGTGTATGCAGTGTATTTCTCGAGTGTATGGCTATGCATACAAAGTTGTAATGCTCTGATCGTGGCATGGGTAAAGTCCTAGACTTAGCCCTTCTATAAGACCATTTCATAGAATGTTCATATTCAAAACAATAACACCACTTTGGTCCATCTCAACATCCGATTTAACGACAACACTGTCAAGTTAGCTTACGTTAGCATCAATAGCTAGCTGGCTAGCTAACATTATAAATGACAAGCAGCTATTTCTTGCGCCTCCCAAAGACAGAACAGTCGAGATATGTAAATAATAATCCCACCACCAAACAACAACTGTTCTCGCAGTTTTTCTCTCTCAAGTCGTTGCCCTAGTGACCGAAAATTCCATTGAAAGGATCTATGACGGGACAGAGTGGATGTGTGTGTTTATGACAGGACAGAGTGGATGTGTGTGTGTGTTTATGACAGGATAGAGTGTTGGTGTGTATGTGTGTGTGTTTGTCTATGACAGGATAGAGCGTGAGTGTGTATGTGTGTGCATATGTGTGTGTGTGTGTGTGTGTGTGTATATATATGTCGTATATGCGTGTGTGTGTCCTCACCCTCTCGTGCAAGGGGGAGTCCTGGTCCTCCTCGGTGTTGCAGGGCGACGTGTCCCCGGTGGGGACCCTGCTGACGGCCATCTCGGCGTGGCCCTTCCCCTGGGGCCCCTTCATCCTCACAAACTCCATGTTGTTGTACTTGTAGAAGCCGAACGACATCCGCTGGGCCATCTTGGCTGCCACGCTGACCTGTGGCGCGAGCGCACACACGCACACACACACACACCAGAGACTCTATCACAAACACGGTGGACTTTACCAAACAAAACAGATGTGCTTGATCTATACTATGAAATATATTTAATGATGTGAGCTGCATTCCCCAGGAAAAACCCTCGAGCTATCAGCAATTTCCACATGGTGAAACGTTCCAGTTGTTCCAACAGCTGCTTCTGCTGCTGCTACTCACGCGGTTGTCGTAGACCTTCTTCAGGGCCTCGTAGCGTATGGAGCCCTGGAAGATGACGCCCTGGAACGTGTTGCTCTTGTCACTGGCCACCAGCTCCACACACACCATCTCCCCCTCTCCTACCGTCATGTCACTGAAGACCTGCAGTGTCACACACACACACATACACACACACACACGCACGCACAAACGCACGCACACACACGCACACACACACGCACACACACACGCGCACACACGCACAGGCGCGTAGACGAAAAGGGATTCAGAATGGAGCCAGAATGGTGCAGGCAAGACTGCTTGGTGGACTGGTGTTAGGACAGAGCAAAAAGGAATACCAGGAAATCAACCTTAAGTTGTTTCCTTGAATTGTGGGCAGAGACAGAACTTGGAACCGTCAAGAGACATCCATTGATTTCCTTACTTAGAAACAGCATTTTGAAACTAGGGTCTTTTCACCGGCAGCCTGGTGGAAGATGGGCGTTAAATTCAGGAGCTTGTTTTTAAACTGCTACATTTGCGAGGTCACACTTCGTTACACAAGGTCGATCGACCCGCCTCTCTGAGGCCCCCGTTGGACAGCGCTTCTGTCAATCAAAGCTTCTCAGGCGTCTGAATTCAAAGGTTATATTCCAAACGGTAAGGCTTTACCCTTCGAAGGGAACAATCGGGTTCACAGCCACAACCGCCAAATTGAAGGGTGCAAAAGTACTCCCTTCGAAGGTAAATCTGTCGGTGTAAAAAAAATATTTTTTTTGCAGATATTTTAGTTACATCACGATTGACCTAGCTATTGCCAGTTGTATGTTATGTGTGTGGTAATTATTAGAACTTTGGCACCCTTCGGATTGGAACGCCCTTCAATATGGTGGCGGTGGGCGTGGCCCTGATTATGTTCCCTTCGAAGGGTAGAGCCCTAACGTTTGGAATACAGCCTATTTTCACATTTTAGTGACTTTAAGATGTTTGCTTTGCTGAGGGCGGGGGTCTGGGTAATAAAGACAGTCACCTCCTCGAAGCTGTCGATCATGAA
Source organism: Borostomias antarcticus (assembly GCF_949987555.1). Lineage (NCBI taxonomy): Eukaryota > Metazoa > Chordata > Actinopteri > Stomiiformes > Stomiidae > Borostomias > Borostomias antarcticus. The sequence goes on from NC_140246.1 coordinate 5,181,896, forward strand.
GAAGATGTTAGGGTAGCTCATCTTGGACTCCTCCCCTTTGCTATCCATGGGGTTTTTGCTTGGAGACGCAAACACTTGCTGTGTGTGTGTGAGAGAGAGAGAGAGAGAGAGAGAGAGAGATGAGATTACCTTCTGCCACTGTGATAAATGAACCTAATTAGTGTGCGTTTGTAAGCGAACGACGGTGTTTGGCGCAGGACAGCCAAACACCGCCCGCTCGTACCTGAGACTTTTTCCGGTGGATGTGGATGTCGCCTGCATCTGAGCGCGTGCAGACGGCACAGGTGACCACATAGTCCAACTGAGAGACAGAGGAGGAGGTGTCATGAACGCGTACTGCCAACATGCTCACACGTACATATACACACACACACACACACACACACATACATACACACAGACACACACACACAACAGCACTGCTCTAAGAGTTACATGCGAACAGTATGGCGATCTGGATTTTGGACATTTCACATTTAGATATATGTACGTAGAATACACATCCTATGGTGTGTGTGTGTGTGTGTGCGTGTAAAGCGAGTGAGTGTGTGTTTGCCCTCGGGTGAGCGCACCTTCTGCAGGATGAGGTTCAGGTAGACGCTCTCCTCCCAGTCGATGTCGGGGTCTCCCAGGCCGGGCAGCTTCTTGGAGTCCCTCCTGTACACCTCCACCTCCACCTGAAACACCGAGAGAAAATTTGGTCAGCGTTGCTCTCATACGCGGCACGCTCACCCTCAGCTCTGCCCAACAGGGTCCCCGTGTCGGCCTTTTCCCCTGACTATTTCCGCTTGACCTCTACGCACTGATTTTGGGTGTGTGTGTGTATATACGTGAGCATGAGCGTGTGTGTACTGTGTGTGTGTGTGAGTGACTGGATGGACGGACGGCCTCCAGAGCTTATCTCTAGCGTTCATCTCGCTCCACTGTGACCCAGGGAACCACATCGCCCTCAGCTACTCACTGCTGGGTCACTGTGTTCAGCTACTCACTGCTGGGTCACTGTGTTCAGCTACTCACTGCTGGGTCACTGTGTTCAGCTACTCACTGCTGGGTCACTGTGTTCAGCTACTCACTGCTGGGTCACTGTGTTCAGCTACTCACTGCTGGGTCACTGTGTTCAGCTACTCACTGCTGGGTCACTGTGTTCAGCTACTCACTGCTGGGTCACTGTGTTCAGCTACTCACTGCTGGGTCACTGTGTTCAGCTACTCACTGCTGGGTCACTGTGTTCAGCTACTCACTGCTGGGTCACTGTGTTCAGCTACTCACTGCTGGGTCACTGTGTTCAGCTACTCACCTCTGGGTCACTGTGTTCAGCTACTCACTGCAGGGTCACTGTGTTCAGCTACTCACTGCTGGGTCACTGTGTTCAGCTACTCACTGCTGGGTCACTGTGTTCAGCGAGGCGTTATGTTGATACAGACTGTTGATGCCTTTAAAAAGGGCTAAAAACCTTCCTTTTTGAGCCTTTTCTGACTTATCTGTTTTTATGCTTTATTGTTTTTTATGCTTCACAGTTTTGTCATGTTTCTCTTAAAAAATCAAATGTAAAGTGCATTACAAATAAAATGCATTATTATTATTATTATGTGCCCAACGTCTCTGAGCGGGGTGGTGGTGGTGATGATGATGATGATGATGATGATGAATGAGTCCACCATGTTTCTATTCCCTATTAGACCTCAGTCATTCCCCCGTGGATCTAGCAATTTCCACTAGATACAGATCTGACAACTAATTTGGAATTCAGCACCTTCGTCCAATAAGTGTGGGTATTCTAGCAGTCACTTGCCTCTAGTGTGCATGTGTGTTTGTAGTGTGTGTGTGTTTGGTGTGTGTGTGTGTTTGAAGTGTGTGTGTGTGTGCGTGTGATGAACCAGGGAGAGGGGAATGCCCTCCAGAGGGCATTACCGTATCCGTTATCTCTCACTGTGCACCAGCAGGGAAATATGAACAATAATCTGCACCCATGACAACCAGACATGGGATGGAATAGAGGCTGAAGCCCTGAGCTGAGCTCTCAGTCAGACGAGGCCTCGTCGCCCAAACACACCGTGTCCTTGTGGCAGTCTCGGTTTGGAAAACATACATAAACTAGCATTATGTTGTGTTAATTCTGCTTGACAATAGAAGACATTGATGCTGGACCCGAGTGACTGTAGATTGTTTAAATAAAGACAGGGGGGTGTCTACCTCGTGGAGGGGGTCGGGCCGGGTTGGCGAGGGCGAGAGTGGCGCTCTCGGAGGGCGCCGCGGCTTCCGAGGCCCGGCCTGGCGTCAGCCTGACGAAGAGTATGACACATCGCTAGCCGGCTAACAGGCCGGTGCCTGCTGCACACGGCTCGATGGCGGGAACAACTCCAGAAATATAAACACACTCGAGCAGCACCAACGCACGCGGACGCAGAATACCCCTCCCCCATTGTCAGCGTAGCTCCCAGGCCTTTCTGGTCCTTCCCACAGCCCATTATCTCCCCCCCATCACCCCTCTGACGGACCAGTCTCTCAATCCCACTCCCCTCAACCCCCCGTTGGCCTGCCACCCTCGCCCCGGACCAACAACTGATCACTTGACACTTTGAGCACCTTGACAACAAACTCTGCACTACTGTACACTTGGAACCCTTGAACCAACACCTGACAACACTCGAACAATTGAACACTATGCACAACTGTACACAAACGTTATTTAATTACTTAAGTGCTTAATTAAAGCACTACATCATGGACACAGACAACCATCCATGATCGGATGGGATAAGTAGATGAGGATGATACTCAGACTGCTAGATGATGGATAGTATAGTAAATTGCCAGTTTGGGAACCTTTAAAAGTCAAGCTGAGTACTTAGGACTGGAATGAGGAACTGATTAGCACTGATATGATACTGTACGGACAAGCGATTACAAGAAATCCAATGTACCTGTACTGGTTACACATGGCAAATAAACTTTCTATTCTATTCTTCTATTCTGGGTTTTTAATAAGACTCAGTAGAATAAGGCTGGGATAGAGACAGGAAAGCTGTGGGAAAAAAAGAACTACGCTGTGTTACCACGACAACCCAGGGGGGAAGAGGGGGGGGGGGGGCACCCCTTGTTTGTAACGCAGGGCAGCGATTAGAAGCCAGACAGACACAGGGCCTCGGACTACATCTGACTGTGGAATACCTTAGGCTCTCACACAGACAGGGAATTACAATAGCAGAATGCAGCAGAGAGAGAGAGAGAGAGAGAGGGAGAGAGAGAGAGAGACAGTGAGAGAGAGACAGAGAGAAGGAGAGAGAGACGGTGAGAGAGAGACAGTGAGAGAGACAGAGAGACTTAGAGGAGCAGACTGAACAGTAAATATCAGATTTGTCACAAGGAGGTTGACGCAAAAAAAAAAAAAAGCTTTAATATTACTTTTGACCCTCTGCAGTGAGGAAACATGACAACCTGATGAAAGTATGATACTGAAATTGATACTTTTCTATGGATTTGTCAGAGACTGTAATCTCATCCAGCGTTATTGCGTTTGGCCTTCGCTTTAACCCCCTCCGGGAGAAGCTCCTGGTCTTCTCCTCCTCAAAGACGGTCGTTGGAGAAACACACAGTGAAGCATTCTGGGAGGGACTGACGAGGCTGTTCTCCATGCTCATTAAGAGAGCAACGTAGAAATATAGTAGCCTATTAATTTGCCAGTTTTCTACAATCTACCTGAGGGACCTGCGGTACACAACTGATTCTGACGGTTGGGTTGCGAGGGTTAAAGGTGATGGAGTGACTCCTCCTTCTCGGCAGCGCGCCGCTCAATCACAAGAGCCGCGCATGGCGGGATGAGGTGTCAGAGACGGGGAGAGGAATGATGGAGGGGAAGAGACGCAGGGAGGGAGGGAGGGAGGGAGGGAGGGACGAACGACTGATGGAGGGAACGAGGGAGAGAGAGTGATGGGAGATAGAGAGAGAATGATGTGAAGAGGAGGGAGGGAGAGGGGGGGATGGACGTCTGAACGCCAGCGTCACAGGATCCTTCGCCGGTGTGAAGTGAACCAGGAGGCCGTCGTCGGAACGACGACGGAATGTCGTCGGAATGTGTGGCGGTGGCGTCTCAGAGCGGGAGATCACCGGGGAACACGAGCCACGGGACAGCCAATGGCAAGACGGCGCCATGCCCGACACCGCCCCCCCACCTCGCGTGTCTGGCCAGTGTTAAGAGAGTAACCCCTGAGAGAGAGAGGTTAAGAGAAGTCTCTGGATATGAACATCATGTAAATGCTAATAGAGAAAGAAAAAATTGATTGAGGCACACAGAGGAGATATGAGAGAGAGATATGGATGAGAGAGGGATGAGGGAGAGGGGTGAGAGAGGACAATTGAGAGCGGCGGACTGAGGTAGAGCAGAGAGAATTTCCACAGAGCACGACTTCCACGTGCTTCAAAACAGTAAATCTCTGACAGTAGCCTAGTGACGCTCGAGCGAGAGCAGAACAACAGCAGAGAGAGAACAGAGCAGGTGTGTGTCATTATGCATAACAGGTACATCCATGTCGTTTTGTAACCAAGTGAGAACGCAAGACACCACAAGAAACCGCACGAAATCCAAGTTGTGTGAACGCCCAACTTTGCCTCAAGGAATGCAGCAGGTGACATCACAGCAAGGTCATCTATCCTGGACACAGCACCTGCGGCTGATTGCAACAACCAGTTATATAACTGAGAATGTTATACTATACTGACACCAAACTGCTGACAGGTTATATCAAATGTAGGCCCTATTGTAGGATACTTCTTCCAAGAATATTTGTCTTCTTTATGGGCAAATACAGTTAAAATGTTAGTGACAGCCTTTAAAGTTCTATAGTGCAGATCTCCATAAAGCTATGATTATTCAACATGACACTTTTCACTGTTGTGTTTTCCTGTGGTTGTGAAATGTCATTCCGAGTTAGTCTCGTGAGGCCATCCTGATGTCGTGAGCTCACATTGTTACTCGCAAATCAATCTGGATACTCTCGATAGAGGAAATTCTGAGCCCGATTGGAAAACGATCTCGCCAATCAGCGTTGGTTCTGAGGAGTTTGAAATACAAACAGCTATGCTGGGCGGGTTTATGACAGCGAGGAGCGGTTGAAGTTAGCGCGTCATAGACCTTTTCAGTTTCCAACGGAGAGTTCCCAGAAGGCTATGCGAAGCAAATCATTTGGCGTGTCAGGTTAATGCAGAGTAGGACACACACACGGAAAATGACAAGATGCCAATGGGAACAATTCAGCATCTGCATGTGCTTTGGAAAATGACCTTGCCACGAGCCCATCAGATGTGAGGGGGGGGGGGGCTTTCCCATAAAAATAAAAAAAAGCGATCACCACGTTTAGTCTGCAGTGGACTGCAACTGGCACGACAGAAAGATGAGGGTAAGCACGCAAAGTCCAATAGTAGATTACATCAGTCTGGCCTAGCGTTCTCTGAAGTGTCTTTGTATTGCCAGGTCTCTGTTCCATCTTTCTAATATAATACTGTATCACAAGGTCCTTGGTGTGACTGTTGAGCCTCATTGATTCTCGGTGGGTAGACGGCAGAGGAGAGCCGTGTGTAAGCAGACACAAATCCCTCCGTGGAGCGGTGAGACTATCACTTGTTTCCCTTCTGGATTTATTTTTCAGTTCTTGGTTCTCCTGGCCGCGTTGCTCCCCGTGGCGGTCAACGCCATCATGTTCCAGCCCCTGGACTGCGACGACGTCTACAACGACGGGAACATGCAGAGCGGGGTCTACAGGATCTACCCGGCGGGACCCACCTCCGTGCGCTACGTCTACTGTGACATGGCCACGGACGGGGCGCACTGGACGGTGAGTACCGGATTTAAAAACGCCAAACTCCAGGACTAGTCAAACTTACCATCTAACCAAAATGACATAATTTACACCTTAATTTCCGTTAAAACCAAGACTCCTCATAATCTTGATACGACTATTGATCTTTTTCTTTCCATCGTGTCACTCTGTTTCCTTCCGAAAGGTGTTCCAGAGGAGGATGGATGGTACGGTGAACTTCTACCGAGGATGGGAGGAGTACAAGCACGGGTTTGGACATGCAGCTGGAGAGTACTGGCTGGGTAAGGAGGATCCCGCTTATCAGTTGACCAGTTTTAGAAAAGACCACACTACTTCCATCCATATGTTTATAGTGCACAAGTAGCCTTTTTCGAAAATGTGTGTCAGGGTCTGGAAAGGCTCTCATCCAGAATGATTTCTCGGTTGGAATTCCAACCGGGCCAATCAGCGTCCTCTGAATGCGATGGCAGAATTAATTAGAATTAATGTGATTGGTTAGGGGGATGAACTGATCGCATGAGGACTCCCTCCTTCGGCGACGCCCATCTCGGAAAATGTCTGCGACAGGAGTCTGTTCAGACTGAATAATGAGGTGAAACGAAAATGGCGACACAGTCAGTCAGTGTTCCTTTGTCCAGTCTCGTTCTCTCCCTCCCTGACCCGAAGGCCTGGAGACCATCCACCTGCTGACGCTGAGGAAGAACTACGAGTTGAGGGTGGACATGGAGGACTTCCACGGAGCCACGGCCTACGCCAAGTACACCTCCTTCTCCATCTCTCCAATGGCCATCAACGCTGAGCTGGACGGGTACAGGCTGCAGGTCAGCGGATTCATCAACGGAGGCGCAGGTGGGTGAACTCTGACGAGTGCAGTTTCCCTTCATTGATCGTTTCCCCTTATTGATCAAACTCAGCCTCATTTCAAAGAGGTGGGTAAACCGAGTTTACTTGGGTTTAACTTCCACTACAGTCCCTGGTCGGAACTAAAGTTGCAGGAGAATCCCTCCCCTGAAATATTTTATTTTTCAATATGCATTTCAATATAATGACTATTTATGACGAGACTGTCAGACGAGGCAGACAAGCCTTTCCGTCCGTTATATTTCATCTGCTCTCGTTTTCTAGGGGATTCATTGACGGCTCACAATGGACAGAAGTTCTCCACCTTTGACCGTCAAGATGCTTCCAGCGGCAATCCTGCATCAGCATACATGGGAGCATTCTGGTATACAAGTGGTTATCGCACCAATCCAAATGGAGTCTACATGTGGGGAGCTACTCATAATAGCAGCTGTAACTGGTACGACTGGCGGAACAGACACACGTCATTGAAAAGCATTTCGATGAAGATCAGGCCTGTGTCACTTCGGTACTTGGAGGAATAACAAATGGCCATGCATGTATCCCACAGGGTTTGGTGCATCATGGGATTAGCAAATGTAGTGTGCGTCTTGGCTTCAGTGTCTATGATCAAACTAGCTGTCTGACCTATAAACACCTTCAGAGCCTTACTGTACGTGTCAATGATTATTTTCTTTTTTAGAATAGAGCAAAACATGTTTTTGCAATTCTTGGTGATCCATTAAAACTATATTTAAAGGGAGTTATAACCAATATCTTTTGGGTAACAAAAAAACAACCAATCAAAATATTATGATGGTATTATTAAATAAATGTATATGAAATATTCAGGATTCTCCCATACCTCTATCTAAAAAAAAATAATCTTAATAGAAAAAAAACAGTGTGTGAATAGGTCAAAGTTCACCAGACTTGGGAAACAGAAAACAGATGTACAGCAGCCAAACCTAATCTCCTCCTCAGCTCTGAGAGGGCTGGTGAGATAACACTGAGGTCTAACCCTGTCCTGTAGCCTACCAACAGGACTACAAAATGAAGGCATGGGCTTGAATATGGCCGCTGATCAAGCCAACACTGACACCACCAGCTGAATGTAACTACTCATCTGGACATTCCTCTATGGGACTCTACATTTCCTTTGCTGATGCACCTCAAAATGACAATGAACTGACAATTTACCTGCAGGTAGAGGTTGTACATATTACACAGATAGTTTCAACCATTGATGATCAACTATTCAAATCTTAGGTGTTAAAAATGTATTTACTTGACTTAATTCCTGACTCAGATCCTATACTGGGGTGAAGGTATATTGACATTTACATGTGGTCAGGGGCATTCCACAAAATTCTGCCCCCTCTCTCTAATTTGTGCAATTGACTGGCTGTGGAGAAGCAGGTCCTGTGACTATCATCGGTGCACCAGGTTGTGTGGAGAGCCAGAGGTAATGACACGCTTCACTAATGCAGCGCATCAACACTCATTCTTTCCATCTCTTTATCTCTGCAGGTGTTCCAGAGGAGGGTAGGAGTGGTAATGTGTTTGGACATGCAGCTAAGCACTGGGGGGGTAAGGTTAGGGTAAGGTTTAGAGTTGGGTTAAGGTTAGGGTAAGGTTTAGAGTTGGGTTAAGGTTAGGGTAAGGTTTAGAGTTGGGTTAAGGTTAGGGTTAGGTTCAGGGTTCTGACCGGTCTCTGCGTTTATGGGAACTAGCCACTAGCTAATCATTATGGGCAGGTGACATTACAGAATGCCAATCTCCCTTTTTCAAACAGGATACTTCCTGTATCCTTCTTCTACCAGCATACTCTGATGGGAAAGCAAGACTTCCCCCAGTACTCCTCCATCAGCTCAGAAGACGACTACACTCTGAAAGTTGGCGGCTTCAAAGACGGAGAAGGTGGGATTTACACGTTACACATGTCTTGTGTTATATGATTGATTCTAGATATTATTCTGTTCTTCTGCTGTTCTGTTCCATCTTTCTGCTGCTGTAATGCCCAAATTCCCCCTCCTGGGGATCAATAAAGTTATATCTTATCATTATATTTTACGATCTACTCCTCAATTGTTGACCCCAGCCTTGTTCTGTCACTGACTTCCTGTACTGCTCAGATAAGAGAGTATTACTGTAAGTGCAATTTACTTAACGCAACTATGAACATTAGGTCAAAGACCATTTTTGTCTGATATAAATCTGATGGACAACAACATTTTCTGAATCAGAATCTGCTTGTCAATCCAATATGAGATTCCTTGGAATACCACAATAGCATGACATTTTCTACCCAAAACCGCGATCAGGACGATACTCTCTTCTCCAGCCTGAAACACAAGGGTGGCGTCTGGTTCTACGGCACCAGCCCCAGTATCCTCTATGTGTGGGCAGCTGTCGGCTCCAAAAGGGTCAGCTGGTACCGCTGGGAGAAGGCCCACTACTCTCTCAAGGCCATCTCCATGAAGATCAGACCTGTGTCTTAGTTCCGGTAGGCCTGTGGGCATTGTGGACCAGAATGGGTTCACGTTTAGCATATCCAGCTCCACCTTTATTTAACCTGCTTAATGTTGTTTTAATTTTGCAGGTTCAGGATGTTGTGCATGGCGAAGAGTCATGAAAAACTACCTTGCAAGCTAAACTACCTCAGACTCATATTTTACCTCACCATACCGTTTCATTCACATGTGCAATGATGTGAAACTACAGTACCGACAGTTCCCGAAGCAGCTTGGTGAAAGGGCCACTTTTCTGTTCCTTGCATCGTAAGCATTATCACCTGTCAGCTTCTGCTTAATCAAAATAAAGTGCAGCTGAATGTCCGATATTGAAATCACAAACTCAATGGTTGAATATGTTTTTTGTTCATATTTTCTCATGCTTTCGGACTTTCAGTTATGTGTCAAACATTAAGGCCATTGACTATATCAAATAATTCGATATACTATGGTTGTCATACTGTAGGACTATACAGCAGACTATCGGAGCCCATAGACAGCTGTTTTTTTGTTTGGTTTGGTTAACCCTCACGGCGGGAGAGAGAGGGACTTGGGGGTAGAGAGGGACACAGACGTACACAGCTGGGCACAGCACAACAGTACCGCAATAATCCAAACCAGTCTCAAACACAACAATATCATCTTCCTGGACATACTGCCATGATCAATCATACACCATGCCCCCAGTCTCACACATGTCTCAGTCATTTTCTGATAGGGTGACTGCATTACTCGCCACACATCTGATTTCATGTCACCTGGCGCCGCTTACCAAGGACAAGGAATCAATATTCATTCAATATAGATCCGCTTCTAATTTCAGCCCCATATTCCATAGCCTGCGCTGTGTGGCCGCTTGGCTCAGTGCCCTATAGGCTGCATCCAGCTCTGGGCACAGTGTTACTGTCCAGGCACAGCTGTTGCGCTCAGGAACGCGTGCCCGGCTTAAGCATCACAGGCATTTCGACTAACAGTACTATTCTTCAACACAAAGCCTGGTAAACATCAGGAGCTAGCTGTGGAGTCTTATGTTCTTGTTGTAAGGTTTTACAGTTTGAGTCCAGTGTTTGGGTCGTAACAGGAGTGTTTGTATTTTATTGCCCAAATTTCAGCAGATCACTTTTTTTCTCTCCAATTATTTCAATTTTTCAACATTTCGCTGCACATCCGACATACTTTTATGATTGGAGTATGCAACGTACAAAACTGACTGACTTTTGTTGGTTCACTAACATGAATCTCAAAGTCTTTGAGATTCATGTTAGTGAACCAAACTGTAAAAACCTCAACTTCAAAGTCATCAGAAATGATAGTCAACCATTCATATCGAGAGCAATTATCTAATGTGACTCACCAAATTATACAAACAATATTGCTGACAACACGTGGCCGCATCAAACAAGACCTCAGAAGCGGCAGTTTCAAAGCTAGAGAGTGATCATGTGTTTCATGGGTATCGTTAATCAGACTCAGCTTTATCAGGCCAGACAAGGAAGTGGCTCTGGGAAATTACTTACGCCATCAGCAAAAACATATTGCGCAATATTTTTTGCATGTTGGCAAACGGCTCTCACCAGTAGAATATGCCTAGTCGATATTCCAAATGTTTTCAAACATATTCCAGTTGAAGTAATGTTATACAGCACACCTGATCACCCTTAAATTATTTGATAATATGATCATAGTTATTTTATATTTAGGTTACATTATATTACAGTCATTTAGCAGACACTTTTGTCCAAAGTGGCTTACAATAACTGCATTTAACCTCAAGTGAATCTGAATCTGAAGTGTACTACTACTCTCCAGAACTCACAAGTGCATCTTCTCAAGCGAATAAGAGCATACTAAAGTCAAAGTTCAAGTGCAGCTAAATACAATAGGTGATTAAGAGGGAGGATCCTGGTAGTATTTCTTTAAGAGGTGAGTATTGAGCCTGCGGTGAAAGATGGGCAGCGACTCTGCTGTCCTGAGGTCAGTGGGCAGTTTGTTCCACCACTGCAGTGCTAGGACTGAAAAGAGCCGTGACCAGGTCGATCGACGGCAGGGGCCTCGGAGTGACGGGGCAACCAGTTGCCCCGAGGTAGCAGAGCGTAGTGGTCAGGAGGGGGTGTAGGGCTTGACCATGGCCTGGAGGTACAGTAGGAGGGAGCTGTTCCTTTCATTGCACTGTAGGATAGCACCAGAGACTTAAACTGGATGTGAGCTGCTATAGGGAGCTAGTGTAGAGAATGGAGAAGGGAAGCTGTATGGAAGAACTTATCAATAATACACAGAAAGAAGGTCGCTACAGATTAGCAACAAACAGGCCAATGAAAACAGACCTACAGTAACAATAAAACACCCACCATTAATGACTTCCCGCCAGTCTAATGTTGTTATCATATGTATATCATATGGGTGGTAGTCACATTCCCACCTTTATAGCTTCTGCTCCTTGATAACGTTGAGATAAGGTTGTGATCACATTTCTGGAGACCTACTGTCGGCTATATAAACAAGGTGTTGTGAAGCATTCATATCCCTAACTTCTGAGCTGCAGACACATACACCAAACAACAAAGAAACATGACAATGAAGGTAAGAATATATCCATTTACACAATTACAGAGGGAACCCTTTGACTCGTTAAAACAATATTGGGCTCTTCGCAAAAACACATTGAAGCTACTAACACTGTTACAGTAATGAACTGTATCTGTGCGAGTTGAAACCTCATGTGTCTCCTGTCTCTCACAGGTGCTTCTCATGCTAGCACTACTCTTCCCAGCAGCGGAGGGCCTCATGTTCCAGCCCCTGGACTGTGCGGACATCTACAACGGCGGCTCGGGGAGCAGTGGGGTCTACAGGATCTACCCAGCAGGACCCAACTCCCCGCGCTACGTCTACTGCGACATGGACACCCTGGGAGGGAAGTGGACGGTGAGTCGACGGAGTTACGCTAACTTCCTTTTACGTTTTTACCTTCATTTCACCATGGCTGCGTTCTGAATAGCATACTTCCATATTTACAGTATGCCTAAAAATGTAATATGTCCCAATACATCACAAGCAGTATGACAAAAATACCTGGATGTCCTACTACATCGGGTCGTATAGTGTCATATGCAAGCCAGCAGGCCTTTCTGGCTATTCTGGCACACAATCCATTGCACAGCAGAAATGATTGATGAAAGTCACGACAGCTGTGGACGATTGACGCTTCATGGACTGCGACAGATGTGGTCAAATTTCAAGGCGCAATGGTATGACAAAGTGGTATGTCCCAATTGTATGCATACTGCATGCAAAGTACGTACTTTCTAGTGGCAGCTGTAATACGTACTTGTAGTAAAAAGTAGAAATATGCGATTCTGAACACAGCCCATGTTTGTCTTGTTTGAGAGAGACGTGGCCATGAGAAGAACCTCCTACTATTCATAATGTCAAAATAGAAGAAAATGTCTGCATCTTCAGCAACACTTGCATAGAATTCCAAAATTATCAGGTTTTAATTTGCTTTGAACCTTGAATTGCTGAGAACACAAAAGGTAAAACAACTGATTTAATAGTTAAGTCCTTTCACACTGGAATATGACTGGATTTGAAAACTGCCATTATCCCCTTTAGAATCTGTCGATATAATTTCCTGTCATACATTAAAACTGTAAATGAGAGAACTGTCCATCATTTTGTTCTTTCAACCCTCTCTCTTCCCATCTCTGTCTCTGCAGGTGTTCCAGAGGAGGATGGACGGTACGGTGAACTTCTACCGAGGATGGGAGGAGTACAAGAACGGGTTTGGACATGCAGCTGGCGAGTACTGGCTGGGTAAGCAGGAATAAACTTACCGGAGCCCACTTAGTAAAGCACAGCTAGCCAAACAGCTAGCCTTAGCACAGCACAACTAGACAAGCAACTGGCCTTAGCACAGCACAACTAGCCAAGCAACTAGCCTTAGCACAGCACAACTAGCCTAGCTTACTTAACACATTCTGTCAACGAGAGCCATAGGTTAGTTTTAATTTGACCAGGCGTAAGACATGCGATGATAAGTAGGCTACAGAGAACTAAAGAAAAAAGATGATGCAACATAACACGTGACAAACTGTTCTCTCTGTACTTCTCTGTGCCTGTTACAGGCCTGGAGACCATCCACCTGCTGACTCTGAGGAAGGACTATGAGCTGAGGGTGGACATGGAGGACTTTGATGGGAGGAAGGTCTTCGCCACCTACTCCTCCTTCTCCATCTCTCCCGGAGCGGTGAACGCAGAGGTGGACGGCTACAGGTTGTGGGTCAGCGGCTTCAGAAACGGAGGGGCAGGTAAGAGCGCATGGCGTAGGACGAGCCATCACTGTACACGGCTGGTCATTATGACGAGTATAGCACTGCCCACACAAGATGGCCAACATTTAAAATGTGATCGAAATAGCTAACAGAAACAAACCCTTTCACCGGAATATGACTTATGTTTAATGGCACCATGTTCTCTCTTCAACTAGGGGATTCCTTGACCTACCACAGCGGACAACGATTCACAACCTTTGATCGAGACCAAGACCCTCATTCAGGAAACTGCGCCTACACCTATATGGGTGCATTTTGGTACAATAATTGTTATCATGCCAATCCAAATGGAGTCTATGTGTGGGGAGCAGTAAGAACTGGAGGTGTAAACTGGTATCACTTCAAAAATAATCACTATTCCCTGAAATCCATCTCCATGAAGATACGGCCAGTCTCCCGTCGTCGTATGTTATTAGAGTAGCTTAACTTCGACATCTCTGCTGCCTCTCTCTGTAGATATAGAATTATATGTTTAAACAATGACGTATGTACTCTAACATGTATTTTGTTATGTATGTACTGTATATACTGTATATTCTGTGCTCAAATAAAATAAAGTTTTAACTGAACTACCCTGCATGTTTTAACTGAACTACCCTGCATGTTTTAACTGAACTACCCTGCATGTTTTAACTGAATTACCCTGCATGTTTTAACTGAATTACCCTGCATGTTTTAACTGAATTACCCTGCACGTTTTAACTGAACTACCCTGCATGTTAACTGAACTACCCTGCATGTTTTAACTGAACTACCCTGCATGTTTTAACTGAACTACCCTGCATGTTTTAACTGAACTACCCTGCACGTTTTAACTGAACTTCCCTGCATGTTTTAACTGAACTTCCCTGCATGTTTTAACTGAACTACCCTGCATGTTTTAACTGAACTACCCTACATGTTTTAACTGAACTACCCTGCATGTTTTAACTGAATTACCATACTTTCCATGTACAGGTATGAACAACTCGTTGTTATTGAATACTTATCTGCAGTGCAGTTGTTACACAGCCTCCTACGGAAGAGCATTAGGGCCACATTTTTTTATATTTTTTTTTCAGCTTCTGAGTATAAAGTCAGAAATTCTGACTTTTTTCTCAGAAATTCTGACTTTAAAGTCAGAAGCTAAAAAACAACAAAAAAAACTCAGTTGTTGGCCCTAATGCTGTTATGAGCCTCCACACCCAATATTTTGTGGAAGTAAGACAAATTATTTTTTTGTGTGGAGTGAACTCTAGTCTGACCCAACGGATGTAGGTTTTGGGGATGAGCCTTGTCATTTCTCATTACTGCCCAATGAGTGGCGCTGATTCATGTGGTCGGCCAATCAGTTGCGACGGTAGATTCTCCCAGAATATGTAAAACAACAACAGCAACCACCCCGCCAAGACGATTGTTGTTAATAATAATAATAATAATAATAATAATAATAATAATACATTTTATTTGGCCGCCTTTCAGGACACCCAAGGTCGCCTTAAATACACAAAAGAATAGAATTAACAGTTAAACAGTCAATTGTGATTGGTTTGAAGAAATACAGTGTGTTTTCCCCATTGTAGCTCCTGGGAGTAGCATTACAGATGAAAACTAGCCCTCTTAGCTAATTCTGGTATATTCGTTAATGTACACTGTCCCTGCCAAATAAACAAACAAACTAGGAATGTCAAACGATTAAAAAAAGTTAAAATTAATTAATTATTCAAATTAATTACATGATCTGTAATCACATGATGTGTAATTAATTAATTGCGATTAATCTCACATCCATTTCTTGCTGGCAAAAGCCCCCAAATGAAGATATTTCAATTCAAAGACATTACATTATTGTGGCTTTGTGATTGTGATTACTGACCAACGTCCAGTGATCCCCGGTCAGAGCAACGTATTCGGCCCGCGCCAGTACTTCCATTCTTGTCATCTTTTCCATGCCATACAGCTGGTGGATTTTTGTAACTACGGTGCCTCTTGAAGGCGGTTTGTAAGTTGCATTGGAGGAAGCAATTTGAAACGCCTCCATTAAGCCCTTGTCCTCTACCATTGAAATTGGCCTGCAGTCCACAGCAATCCACTTCGCAAATAACATATTTCAGTGGTAGACTAGCTCATTCGGATCCTGCTCTCATTGAGTGTGGATTGGCGAAGCGCGCTAGTAGGCTATGGGGACTGACAGCTGTTAACATGTTTAGCATTGAGATGATAAGTTCCGATGGAATGCAAATTCTTTCTTGCAGATATTGCACACAACCACGCTCTTATTAACTGTCCTATCTGTGAGTTTTTTTTTTAAGTAAACTTTCCGTTTGGAGGGCAAAGCAAAGTCTGATTATCTGCCTCATCGAGTTTGTTTGAAGGTAATTTGCGTGACATACAACATAGCCTAGGGGGTCATTCAGATCAAAATGAAGTTTGTCGCTTCAATAATGTTAAATCAGGCAATATCAAGGCAACTATGCCACCTACAGCTGGACGAAATTGATGAATGCGATTAATTTGCGTTAATTATTAACGCGTTAATGTTTGCATAATTAATTAATCAAATTAACGACTTAAATTGACAGCCCTAAAATAAACAAGACTAAACCCTAACCCCGAATGGTAACAAGTAGAGCCAGACGTTTCTCCAGAGCTGGTACAGCGAGCCATGGAGATAGGCCGTGTGGAAGCTGTGAGAGACTAAGCGAACTCTAACCTTCTTCCCCTCTGTGTTGTCGGGGTTGACGTAGGCAAGCTTCCTGCGGACGTAGAACAGCATGTCATCCTGCCTGGGAGCCCACTTCTCCATGAAGTAGGTGGAGAACATCCATGTCCAGAACACAATCCGGTCATCTTTAAAACAACCTGGGAAGAAAAGAGGGGAAAAAAACACGATACAGGGAGGTTGAGATGGAGGGCCGCAAAACCCATAGAGACCGTGACTAGGACTGTGTTCTGGAATGTTCTGCTCTAAAGCCACATAAAGACCGTGACTAGGACTCAGTTCTGGAATGTTCTGATCTAAAGCCACATAGAGATCGTGACTAGGACTCAGTTCTGGAATGTTCTGATCTAAAGCCCACAGAGACCGTGACTTGGACTCAGTTCTGGAATGTTCTGATCTAAAGCCACATAGAGACCGTGACTTGGACTCAGTTCTGGAATGTTCTGATATAATGCCACATAGAGATCGTGACTAGGACTGTGTTCTGGAATGTTCTGATCCACCTGATGTCTTAATGACAGAAGGGTGAAAGTTCAGGTGTCTGACTGAGTTCAGGACTGTGGAGATAGTTTTGACTGGCAGATGATGAGTAAAGTATACAGAACAGAGAGGCTGGTCAAATGGTTGACAAATACAGACAAAACAGCATGTTCAGTGTGGTTAACTTGTAATACAGTTCATGCATATTTAAAGCAGCATTCAGAGTCTAATTCTTCAAGGTACGGTAGGGAGAAGAGGCTGTGTATCAGATGAATCTAGACTCTTGTCTTTACAGCTTGTCCACCAAAGCCTTCTCTTCCCTCCACGGACAGCTGGAACATCAGGTCACACTGTGTTGTGCATCACAGGGGGTCAGTGTTAAAAGGCCGGGCTTCGGTTTCCCAGAGCAACCCGTGTGTCACTCCCTGCAATGTCATCCTGGACCCGGTTGCCAGGCAACCCTGTTGCCGAGCGATCGGCAGGTGTCTGCCCTGTTAAGGTAGGACCCTAGAAGTGCTTGTACATACACACAGACAGACTGAGATATGATTTAAGAGAGATGTTTGTTGAAGTGCGTGCAAGGGCACACACACAGACACAGACAAACAAACACACACACACACACACCTCTTACAGCAAATACCTGAGGTATGGAAATCCCCAGTTTTCCTTGCAAACCCCAATTTCCACCTCAAATACAGTTAAAGAACGAAGGAACATACAGAACACACCAGACTGCCTATCGAAAGGTCACAACTTAACAAAAACCAGATCTGAGCAAACAAGTAAAGGTCAGTGTATATTGGGCCCGACGGCAGCTTGTTGATTCACAAGCATGATGAAGACTGGATCTACTGGTTCAACATGGATGTTGCCAGGGCAACAAGCTTTCCCAATTCCAACGAGTAGTATGAGAACTGGCTATTGCACGGTGCGTTGTAGCAGGCCAGTTAACCATCTCACTCCGCCTCACAGAGGTCCATTCCAAACAGTGATTACATTTTAAAAGACCGCAGCTGCTCCATACGGCGGAGGCAACGTTCAATATCCCACATCTCCGCCGACCTTCTGAGTTTGAGACCGAGCACGCGGTCCTCCTCCGCCTCCCCGGGCGACATCGAAGCCGGCGCCTGGCGCTGACGTCACCGCGGGCGCACGTTCTGGTGGCGTGTGGCTGAGGGCATTGAATTGGTGAATCCATTGAAAAGAGGTGGTGACAGAGAGCGCCTACTTTTACAGAGAGAAGCTTATTGGATTCACGCCCTGAAGACAGAGTGCCCGAAAGGATTGAATGAAGAACTATTGCTAGGTTGTTTTCTGTAAAGGTCTCTCTCTTGTGATATTGTTGATGAAATTGTTGTATATATTGTATTATGGTTGTAACTCTGTATTGTATTGTATTTGTATTATGTAAATGTGCGATCCTCTGCATATGCGCACAGGTAGCCGGACCTTCACCTTTCTGACGTAGGCTACTGATTATTGATGACAGTATATATAGAGGTCAGTTCCGCAAGAGCGGCTTTAAACGCTGAAGAAGGCCTTACGGCCGAAACGCGTCCGTTCACTAACTGCTGCTATGGAATAAAACCATAAAAATGATTGACCGGAGTGCGAATTATTCTCTTTTAACCACTGAGGGACGGCCGCCCCCGGCTAGCCCCCACGCGTGCTCCGTCCTGTGACCGAGACGCACAGGAAGACGGCCCTGCCCCTCGGTGGCGTACATGGGATGTTATTGTTTATGGGGCCCCCGAGGACCAGGGCGTCGGCTACGAAACAGCCCACCCTGGGGCCGCTATGCCGCATTAATAAACACAGAGAGGAGCGCTGTCTACAGAGATCGCCCTCAGAGGAGCCAGGACAGAGATGAGATAGGAGCCAGATAGGAGATGGATAGAGATAGACAGAGATAGATAGAGATGGATAGATATGAACATTAATAATCCCTGTAGGAGGACATTTCTCTAATGGTGTGGAAAAGGAATTATGAGGAGAGGGAGGGGGAGGGAGGGAGGGAGGGAGGGAGAGAGAGAGAGAGAAAAGAGAAGTGTAATTTAAAGTAGTTAGTCAAGGAGCCAGTCTGCTGAGCTACAGTACCTGTAAGAGCCTGGCTCAGCCTCAGGGGAGACAAAATGGAGGTGATATTCAGAAATAGCATGGTCCCTCAATAATGGAGGGAAGCAGCATTCGGCACAAAATGGAGGCCATTTACTTTAAGTGCTCATTGAGAACATAAACAATTTGAATTTGCATTTCATTTAATTTGCTACAGTGTTACTAGCCGGCATTTATTTTAACTCAGTTGTGTGATCCCTAACTTTGTTTACTTTGATTTAGTTAGGCTCTGATTTCATTGTAAAGACCTGTTCACCCCTGAAGTTGGGCCTGAAAGCTAACATGTCCAAACATATTTGCACACAGTAACTGTCCAACAACTGAACTGAAATGACACAACACAGCCCAGTGGGGGATGTGTACTAGGCAGTGTGAAACTAAGCCAAGAGACAACACAGACACCTAGCCACTAGACGACAGGAGACTATTGTGAGTTCGGGAAAAAACATTCAGATTCTTCATTTTGAGGTTGGTTTTACATCAGATGTCTTGTTAAAGCAGCTGAGTGGGACACTTAATTGAGTTACAAAAAAACACGCATCATTAGTTCCAGTTTCCCAAGCTCTGCTCTGGCATCCCATCGATACGCGAAGATCAACGTAAACACACACACACACACACACGTACAAACTTACACTACGGCATATGACAATCTCACAGCTCTGCTCAACATTTCACCCAACAGTGCAGAATGCAGTCATTCAGTGCAGCAGACAGATCTAGCATAGAAGCTGGGCAAAGCCCCAGTATTAGAGCACTGCGTTCAGTCTGTCTAGCTTGGGAGTTTGATCGGCAGCAAAGACTAGAATGATTTGTGTTCATCTCTTATTTGCATTTGTCACCATTTGTCTTCAACTCCTCTTCTGTGTTTCAGCGTGGAGAAAACACGCTAGCAGGAGAGTTGAGGCTTTTTATTTCAGGGATAGGTTCATTTGAGCAAAGGAGTGTAAGAAAGTACAGGCGGGCACACACTCACACACACTCACATACACACGCTTACACGTACAAAAGCAGTAGATCAAACCACCTCCAGCCAAACCGACAGTACTTCCAGGAAGCCTCATCATCTTGTCAACACATCTTTCCATGTAAAAGCTCCCGGGGTGGTGATCTAGCGGAGTTA
>NC_140246.1:5204314-5316814 GCF_949987555.1 Borostomias antarcticus
GAACAGAGAGGAGAACAGATAGAGGAGAGAAGAACAGATAGAGGAGAGGAGAACAGATAGAGGAGAACAGAGAGGAGAGGAGAACAGATAGAGGAGAGGAGAACAGATAGAGGAGAGAGACTTGGAGGAGAGGAGAACAGATAGAGGAGAGGAGAACAGATAGAGGAGAGGAGAACAGATAGAGGAGAGGAGAACAGATAGTGGAGAGGAGAACAGATAGAGGAGAGAGACTTGGAGGAGAGGAGAACAGATAGAGAGGAGAACAGATAGAGGAGAGGAGAACAGATAGAGGAGAGGAGAACAGATAGAGGACAGGAGAACAGATAGAGGAGAGGAGAACAGATGGAGGAGAGAGACTTGGAGGAGAGGAGAACAGATAGAGGAGAGGAGAACAGATAGAGGAGAGGAGAACAGATAGTGGAGAGGAGAACAGATAGAGGAGAGGAGAACAGATAGTGGAGAGGAGAACAGATATAGGAGAGGAGAACAGATGGAGGAGAGAGACTTGGAGGAGAGGAGAACAGATAGAGGAGAGGAGAACAGAGAGGAGAACAGAACAGATAGAGGAGAGGAGAACAGATAGAGGAGAGGAGAACAGATAGAGCAGAGGAGAACAGATAGAGGAGAGGAGAACAGATGGAGGAGAGAGACTTGGAGGAGAGGAGAACAGATAGAGGAGAGGAGAACAGAGAGGAGAACAGAACAGATAGAGGAGAGGAGAACAGATAGAGGAGAGGAGAACAGATAGAGCAGAGGAGAACAGATAGAGGAGAGGAGAACAGATGGAGGAGAGAGACTTGGAGGAGAGGGCTTCTGTTGTTGCGATATGGAGCAACACAAACCAGACAGAAATCCAACCTTCACACACATGAGCCACATTGTGCGGTCCAGTTTGTCATCTCGCCTTTATTACTTCAACAGATATAGTGTTTCAACAATAAAATGCTATGGGGTCGACAGATTCCCATCGTCTATTCAGTCACAAAACAGTTCAGTCTGACATATCGGACGGGATCTTTGCAACACAGTACCTCTGCCCTGAAAGGGTGCATCAAAACATTTTCGACCTCATGAATTAAAGAAGACGTTATCGCCAGCAGCTCTGGGAGGCGTGCGGCCATGAAGATGAAATATTCCCAACGGGAGCGAGCTGCTCGTTGAGGATAAGGTTAGGCCAGGAAGACAAAACCAGCATCAGGAGGATCAAGAGCCTCTCGATGGGGCCAGACAACGCAGCTGACCACCCCTACAAGCACAGAGAGGAGCAGGACACGCCTCGCCTTCAAGTCGTATCACGAAAACCCTGCGTATGCGGGCTGATAATAGCGTTTGAACAGTGGGGAATTGTGGGTAATGTATGTGTAGGGTTAGGGTTATGCCGCTCCATCCAACAGCACAGCCGATTCCCTGGAAGTCTTATTATCAGTTGAGCTCATATATATTGTATGGGCTCATTTTATACCCTGTAATGGGTTTCTCTAAGGCAGCGCTCTGGGCTTGCGACAAAATAGAGGAGAAAATTCAAATCGCTGTGGCAGACATTATGTACACTACTAGGCATTCATATTCATCACACCCATAGATTTTCTATAACAAAAAGAGTGGACAGCCTGGATTGGTGTTCCATGCACACTGAGATAGTGAGGACAATGAAGAAGAGAAGAAAATGTTAATATGAGTGTGCCCTGTGGGAGCCAACCAGGCCGGTATGGGACACGTCGGGGCGAGGCAGTATCACACCATCATCTGGCTGGGCTGACTGACTGGCAGCCCTGGTCGCAGAGGAGGGGGGGGGGGGGGGGGCTTAGCACTCCAATTGAATCTCATGTCATGTTACACACTTCACAGGGATTTAGACTTCTGCCAGCTGTCGTTAACTGCCAAGGCCTGTATCTACATTTTGGAAATATCGAACTGGAAATATCCAACCAGTTCTGATGGGCCTGATATTAACTGACAACACAGGTTATGTCTGTTTAACAAACAAATACGCTGGACTCTTCTCAGACTCTGGCTACTCTTGCTTTTTTCTTTTTGCGTGTGTGGCATCGTGCGCTATTGATCGGGTCACTGATCTTTCGGAGGACGATGCTTTTGTCTGCAGCAGCCTGTGTGAGCAGCAGGCGGAAACTTAAGCAGTGAGTGCGAGAGGAAGTGGATGTTCGTGTTACTCTGTGTGTGTGTGTGTGTGTGTGTGTGTGTGTGTGTGTGTGTGTGTGTGTGTGTGTGCGTGCGTGCATGCGTGTGTTAGGGCCTAGGACGGAAAAGTATGACTCTGTGACGCCAATTACTGAATCAGAGCAGACTAAAATGTCAAGTGTGCCATCATCAAACTTTCTCTCTGCTGAAGAGGGAGAGAAAGAGAAAAAGGGTGATGACGTAGGACAGAGTGATAAGTCGCATGAAACAAGCAGACATGTAGGTCTAAGTAAGGTATATTCTGCTGAAAGTGACTACAGAGTAGGGATGCAACATTTTGGAATATTCACAAACTTCCCCAAAAGTCCCAACGGGAATTTATGGGAATTAACGGAAACAAACTGGACATTTCTGGGAATGAACAGGAATAAATTCACTCTGTTTTCTAGTTTATTCCCATTAATTCCTGTCAATTTCCATGGGAAGTTTGTGAATATTCCAAAATTTTGCAACCCTACTACAGCGTAACACCTCCCAGACACATGAAGGGGTACGGCGGCGGTGTACAAAGTAGACCCAGGGAGCAGGGCTCTGCAGCAGCCCCCAGGAGACACTGACAGAAGTGCTGGTCTAAGAATAGCTCCCCTCCCAGCTTCAATAGGACACCAGCCAGCCCTGGTCTGGCTCCTGCACCCTCTCCCTCACCTCCTCCTGACAAAAGAGGAGTTGAATCACGCTATTCCGGGACTACTTTGTCAGTCTTCTCTTTATAGACCATGTAATGGCTATCTGTATTTCTGAACTTTCCAGTTAGGCAATCTAAGAGGCACACTCTGATCTGAATTTCAAGGCTCTTTTTAGATATAACCTGTACCCCCCCATAATATCTAACACCACTGTGTGTGGATACCAGAGGTTACTGCAGAAATGCATCCTGGACAGGGGCAGCAGTGGCGCTGCCATGATCATCTGACCCCTTAGGATTCAATGGCACACAATGTACAGGGGGGGGTGTGTCCAGGGGCGGCAGCAGTGACTCCAGCTCCAGCCCTCAGACCAACTGAGTCACAGCGACGCCAAGGAGGAATAATTACTCTGTGCTGACATGATGTCACACAGCGCCAGTGCCTATAAGGGTCATAAAGGGAGTATGTGCATGTACGCGCGCACACACACACAAACACACACAACTGTCTCAGTCTCACATAAGAGCAACACACCTCAGGGCACTTACTGTACCGTGTACGGACATCACACACACACACACACACACACACACGCATGCACACGCGCTAGGGATGAGACGGTATACCGTAAAACCGTGAACCACGGTATAAAATGTCCACGGTATTAGAACCGTGACATTCCCTGTGTTTACGATATTATGTTTACGGTATTACACAATAATGCGCTGCTGAAACGTCACATTTCACGTTGCTTTCAACAGTTAATTTTGTAATTTAATATAAGCTTGCTGTTAATGTATAATATATAGTAAATACTTGTTTTTTTGTGTGTGTTGGGGAGGTGAAATGCCGTATACCGTGAAATACCGTAAACTGTACCTTGTAACTAGATACCGTACCGTACCGTAATGCAAAAATCCATACCGTCTCATCCCCAACACGCACACACACACGCATTCACACACACACAAACGCACGCACGCACACGCACACACACACACTTCCCTTTCACACAATGCAGGCCTAGTGGCTCACACAGGAACTTACAGATCTTTTACACGGACACACACACCATAGGGACATCACATGCACACTGACAATAAGGAAGTCTCAGCATCACATGCTGACACACACGCAGGAGCTCTGAATAAGAACAAGCAATAATGGGACACAAGAACAGAATCTGATGACAACAGCGTCTCATGGAATATAACTACAGAGGCTCTGTGACTTCCTCCTCCAAGAATGACAACCCCTCACGAGACTCGCAATGATGTTACCAGCTTAACACTGTATTATCCATGGAGCTTCGCAACAGTGTTCATTTTAACAGCAAATTTTGATTTAGTTTTAGTCATGGTAGTCTTTTGACTAAAATGGAATTTAGTTTTAATCATCTGAATTGTTTTAGTTTAGTCTAGATTTAGTTGACGAAATAGCATTAAGATTTTACTCAATTAAATCTACAGTAATTAGTAGACTAAAATCTAATGGGTTTATTTTCAGCGTAATGCATTGTTCAACTATTTCTCTATAATTTCCAAACTCATATATACTACCGATAGAAACATGTATTAG
This sequence comes from Borostomias antarcticus, assembly GCF_949987555.1. Lineage (NCBI taxonomy): Eukaryota > Metazoa > Chordata > Actinopteri > Stomiiformes > Stomiidae > Borostomias > Borostomias antarcticus. The sequence goes on from NC_140246.1 coordinate 5,208,718, forward strand.
ACTGATGGACAAAGCTACTGAATTACATTTCTATGTGCTCTCCTTGCCAGTGTTTTTTTTTTTCTGTGTGACCCACAACTTTCATGGAAATCTCAGCATTCTGATTGAATCTCTTCCCAAATCGTCCCTCCCTAATGTTTGTCTAGTTTTTATTTGTTGACGAAAATGTCAATAGATTTCGTCATAGTTTTTGTCATCAAAAATTCATTTTTATTCAAATATCGTCTTGTGATGATAACTAAATAAAGGTTGAATAATTTTCATTGACGAAATTAACACTGGTTTGCACAGTCTAGACAGGGACCTAATCCCACACAAACAGAACAAAAAAGTGTGTGTGTGTGTGTGTGTGTGTGTGTGTGTGTGTGTGTGTGTGTGTGTGTGTGTGTGTGTGTGTGTGTGTGTGCTGCAGGACCTTGCTATGGGGGGGGGGCATGTTGTATCTCTACAAACAGAAGGAGAGCACAGAGGGAGGCCCACCCATCTGTTTTCAGTGTTGCCCACACACACGTACACGCGCACACAGCACACACACACACACACACACACACACACACACAATAGTTCCTAAACACAGTTGTTCTTGTGTGTGTGGCTACACAGAGACAGTTGATGTACCACTTCTTCCAAAGTGACAACAGACCAAAGTCGATGTAAACACACAACACAAATGGCCAACGCTGAAGGCTGAGCCAGGGCCACATGTGACAAGTCTGCGAGGTCTAGAGGCTGTGGCCAGTCTACAGGACGGCTCCAGGTCTCTCTCCATGAGTCACCGCGGAGGGTAATTGATATGCACAGACCGAGGAACTGACTCAACACACACCGATAGACTGCTGTGACGCTTTCTGAGGGGCAGTGTAGGGAAGAGGCAGGGAGCGAGAGAAAGAGAGAGAGAGAGGGAGAGAGAGGGAGAGAGAGGGAGAGACATAGAGGGAGAGAGAGAGGGAGAGAGAGGGAAAGACGGAGGGAGAGAGAGGGAGAGGGAGAGGAAGAGAGAGAGAGGGAGAGAGAGAAAGAGACAGAGGGAGAAAGAGAGATAGGGAGAGGGAGCGAGAGAGGAAGAGAGAGAGGGAGAGAGAGGGAGAGACCAAACACGAACACAGTTCCTCCAGGAACTGGAGAGAGTCAGGGTGGGGTGGACACGTGTTGACAGAGCGGTACCACCCAGCATCCTGCTACTGACCCCCAGCCTCCTGCTACTGACCCCCAGCCTCCTGCTACTGAGCCCCAGCCTCCTGCTACTGAGCCCCAGCCTCCTGCTACTGACCCCCAGCATCCTGCTACTGACCCCCAGCATCCTGCTACTGACCCCCAGCATCCTGCTACTGACCCCCAGCCTCCTGCTACTGACCCCCAGCCTCCTGCTACTGAGCCCCAGCCTCCTGCTACTGACCCCCAGCATCCTGCTACTGACCCCCAGCATCCTGCTACTGACCCCCAGAATCCTGCTACTGACCCCCAGCATCCTGCTACTGACCCCCAGCAGCAGCCCAAGGTGAAGAGCAAATGGAGCACTCCACAGCACAACACGCCGGCGTCCGGCCTGCGCCTGTTACTGCACGTAACCTTTGGGATACGACCTTTGGAAAGCCAAACGGTCAACACGATGGCTCTATGGATCCTTGTTGAAGGGGGACAGTTACTTCTGACCAGAGGACAGAGAGTGAGCCCTGTGTGGAAACATCTCAGAAAGAACGACAGATGAGATGCACACGCAGAGAACTAACACTGAGGTGATCTGTCTGACAACAGAGCCGCCACGTTTGCCCAGTGATGTCATTGGTTGGGAACAGTGCTGCGTTGATTGCTCTGACTGAACAATACTATACTGACAAACATAACTCCTGGGAAATCACTACTTTTCTGCTGATTAGGCTACGGTTGCTACGATTCTCAGGCTTATGACTCAAAATGGCTGTTGCATACTAGCCCAAATAAACTCATGACTACAGGCAAAATCATTGTGATTAAAAACATTTAAATGTGCCGTGTAAGCATACCTATTTGCCCAGAAACTACACAAAGAATACTGCTGCTAAGGCATATTATACAATTCCAGTGATGCCAACAAATTATCTATTCGAATGGAATGAGTGTTTGGTCTCCATGGCAGATGTTAGTGTGCTAAACTCATGTTAATTCATGATCCATCTCAGAAAGCTTGGAAACTCAAGCCAAGTTACAAAATAATATATCTTTATTGATATGATAATTCAACTTTATGAACACAAATGAGTGCACCTGGACAAAACGGGATATAATTATAATACGAATGACCTCCTCCTTGGTTAACCCTAACACTCATTAATGATGGGACAGGAATGCAGTAGGCTACCACAAAGATGTAACCCTCAATCTCAGATAGCCTAATATCTTAGGCTACTAGTTTGTGAAAATAAGAAACGTTTCACCCTTGGTGGTGAAATAAGCCAACAGTTAACTCATGGTTGCTTACTCTAGGCCCACTGGAGGGCCTTTATTTTTGACTCCAAGTCCAGGGCATTAAAATGTTCTGAAAATGTTCTGAATACGTCAAATGAAATTAATTTGCATAATGTGCTGATTCGATTGCGCTCGCTTTATATCAAGTCACGTGTCTCATCAGTAGAATAATATCAAACTATTATTTGATGTAGCCTATAGAAGTGCAGTTCTTATGAATATCCTGCTATAGGCCTACTGTCACCAAATAGCCAATAGCAGAGGCTTGGATGGTCTTTTTTAAATATTCATGACAAACTATTATAAGGCCTATTAGAGTAGGATAGCCTACTTACCGAGACCACTTATCTCTTGTCTTATGTTGAGGCGGTTCCGTTCGTCGGCGATCTCCTTTAGCATCTGCTGGAGAGACTCGTCCAGCTCGCCGTTCTCCTCCTCCGCTGACCCGACAGTCTTACAAAAACTCTGAAAGGATGCCATCCCCAAGCTGGGCTCATGACAGTCCTGCGACGGCAGACTCACCCGTCCGGGAGAAAGACAACGGGCACGCTGGGGAGAAACGAACCGGAGGATCCCCCCCCAAGAAGCGGGGTAGACGAAGCCTCGGTATTACAGTCCCACTCCCCCACGAGAAACACCCCTAGCACGGGTCTCCTTTGCTCACCCTGGAGATACGGGGTGACAGCTGAATTGAATTTGAAAGCCACTAGGGTCCTGTGTAGGCTATGTGTGTCACAGCTGGGGAGGGAGTCTGCTGGACGAGATCAGATAGATTGCAACGGGAACACCCCTCACACTTCCTGCAACGCAGAGAAACAGAGCCCATTTAAAGGGAAAGAGACTATTTCTGTGTAGCCTAGTGTCGTGTAGGTAGGCTAAGTGAGGCATCGCGATTTTGCACATGATATGTGAATCGCCTCAGAAAAACAGATCAATGTTTTGCAACAATGTAACAAATTATGCATCATTTCCCCCATATTTAACCTACACGTCGCAATTCCCCTGGATGTTGCAATTCCCCTGAATGGGAGGAGTCTGCGGCCCCTTGAGATGACGATATCTTGAACTTGGATACAAGATTAACCCACATAACACCTCGGGTTTATTGTGGAATTTGTTTATTGTTCTCATCACTCAAGCTTTACTATTACCACCTTGTGCAACATAATAGAAGTCGTATTTGTAAATGCTCCATACTGCCAGCTCGAAATGTATGTTGTTACCAAGTGCACATTATCTACTGAACCTTTATAAAAATCACGCTGTTACTTGTGTAATTATATAATTACAATGTAATATTAGGCCCTATTACTGTCCTCGTCGATTTCCTGGTTTAAAGAACAGACCCTTCATCTCTGTCCAGCACACTGTAGGTCTACACTTTAATTGGTAAATGGGCTCTGATGTCAGGTCAGCTGCTTCAAAAGAAAGGGGTGACGTCATTTCCAAGCCTAGCAGACAAAGCAAAGCCGCACGCGGACACCTGCCCCTTTCTCCTCCTGTCAGGGCCCGTCTCACCTAAAATACTGAAAATGCAATGTTGCCCATAGTTGCCCTCTTTTAGCCTATCCTCTGATGCATCACAGCAAACATAATATGAAATGGGTACTAGAATGTAGGGTATGTACTACTATCATTCATAGTTGACTTGACACACACAGGAGCAGAATGATTTTTCACAGTCTGGTCAGGCTGTGGAGCACTTACATTGTTCCTGTCCAATCATCCCCCCTGCTGAATGAGTGAGGGTTGGCTGCATACTGTGTGACAACAGCCAAAACCAGGCAGCCATTTTTTTTTCATTTTATTGAAAGCTTTTGTCTGAGACAATAAGTATTCTACAAAACATGTTCCTCCTAGTAGTGAAGCCATAAATTGTCTCTGCAGTACTCGAGGTGATTATCTCACCTCATCACTCACAGCACACTTTAACACAAGAGCGGCAATGACTCGGAGAGGAAATTACAAAGTAAGTTATATGCTGGTTTTAGGCTGCCAAGCTCTGTGCATGGGCACTTTAGGAATTATTCTAAGAGGTCAGGCAACTCCTGATAAGTTCAGAATGAGAAATAGGGAGAAAATACTACAGTGTCATGTCATCCAGATGATTAACGGTGAAATCATGCTATAACTCAGGTTAGGTAAGCGGGGAAAAGCAAGATGCGTGTTACAACTGAACAGTATCAGAACCGAGGCAGGTTAATAAACATCGCTTGTGTTCTTGTGTTACTCCATGAATGTTCCGTCATGGGCCTGGCGTACGAGCAACCCTTCCTTCAGAGCTCGACGACGTCAGATGAAGCCTCGCCGGACGTCCGCCGGGCGGTTCCCGGACGGCCTGAACCCCCGTCGTCCTGTCAGCAGACCCCCAGCGGTGGGGTCGTGACCCGGGAGCGGGCCGATGGGGTCGTACCGCGGCCTGGGCAGGATGCCATGGGGGACGCCGGGCCTCTGGTCGTACTCTCCGCCAATGATGCCAGGCGGGTAGAGAGGGATGGGCATGGGGTGGAATGCCCCAGGGGGGGAGGGGCTGAACGGGAATGGGAGCACGTAGGGCATGGAACGGGAGCCCTTTTTCTGCCACTTGTACTTTTGCTTGAAAAGCTGAAGGGGGAAAAAAGCACATGAGCAAACATAAATGGTTAAAGGTCCCCTGTTAAGCTCCTTTTTTGCTGAAAATACCACTCAGATTAAGCATTCTAGCGTGCCTCTATACTCCTCTTTTTGTCCTGTTTTGGACACGGCGTTTCTGTGTTTGTAGCTTTAAATGCAAATGAGCTGCTTCTCCCCGCTCCCACTCCGTCCCAGGTTCAAACAATGCAAAAGCAGCAGGACATTTACGAATGGTTAGTTTATTTTTGTAAACTTTTTTTTCAGATGGGGGGGGGGGGGCATAACGTTTGAATCACATGTCTTCTGAATTTGGCTGCCCACAAAAAAACTGACTGGATCTAGTCTTATTTCAGTTTGTGTTAGTAGTAGGCCCAAATGCACTGGAAAAAAAAAATACCACTATAAAATAAAAGATAACTCACCTCTTTCCAGTCTGTGTTTCTGTGAGAATCTTGACAATCTGCAGGATTAAACCGTAAAAACAATACAGATTTCAAAGGTGAGACATAACCACAGCACTATTTCAGTCACAATACAACTTACTAAACAAGGGTATGGCTCTGACATTTAGAATACACCCAGGTGCACCCTATGGAGTCAAACGGCCATTGTAAGGCTAGCTGCTGCGTTTGTCATTCACTATAATTTCTCAGGAGGGAACTGGGGCCTCACTGGAAACACTCTTTAAGGGGCACAATGTGCGGTGACAGGTTTATATATCCACTCCCAAACAAATACACTGAGTTTTTTTCTTCCTAAGCCAAACTGAATCCTATTATGGGACTGTTCGTTTTATGCTACGCTGTATGTGGGGGTGTGTGGGGGGCCGCTGGTCCTCGTACCCCTGAAGTACCGTCGGTACAGGTGCCTCCACAGGGTGGAGTCAGCGGTGGCGCTGTGGAGGTGTCTGCTGACGGAGGACAGGGCCACCACGGAGCCCACGTCCATCAGACGCAGGACCCGCAGCAGCAGCTCGGGAGGCAGGACAGACAGGCCGAACACGGGCGGCAGGGCCATGGCTGCTCGCACCACCAGGGGGAGACAGGGAGTCAACCACAGGAACTGAGCTTGCGCTCATAGGCAGGCAGGTGCACGCAAGGCACGCACGCACAGACACATGCGCGCACGCACAGACACACAAACGCATGCGCTCTCTCTCTCACACACACACACACACACACACACACACACACACACACCATAATAACATAGCATATACACAATATAGGGAATACAGTCAGGTACCTTCTCTGGTTGCAGCTATCACAGGGTATGCCACCTTGTCTTTGAAAACCCGTGACAGCTTCCTCAGGTCTTTGTAGGTCTTTGCGGCCGCACCCTCCCCTGTAGCGAATAACACGCCGCCACAGTATGTAAGACGTGGTCTCAACTATATCTAATCACGTGAGACACTGCATTCTTCCACATACCGTACAGGGTCCTTTTCCAAACAAGAACACACTCACCTTCCGAAACCCCAGTCACATACAGAATTGGCTTCAGCGTCAGCCTGCTAACTTTGTCCACCATCTGCTCATTCATCTTCATGCAAGCTAGAAATGGCGTCATACAAGGAGAGAAAGCAGTACGCCATAAGGGAGCTAAATCAGATAAAGAGACCGATACAAGATGAACGATGGACAGTTATTAAAAGGGGGTCAGTTCTGCTGCATATTTTATGACTGGCTCACCGTTGACAGCCAGCACCTCGGCCATCTGAATACCCACGACGATGGTGAGGCTGTCCTCGCAGAGGGGATGGACGTACTCCAGCCTGTACACGCCCCCTTCTCGCCGCCAGCCGCTGGGCATCTCGCCAGACCTGACCTCCGAACCCTAAAACGCCAAGGCACATGCACAAATACACACACACAAACACACACACACACACACAGTCATATTTGTGCAGCGTTCTTGTGTACGAGTGCCAGGAAGGGCCTGTTCCCTCTAAAAGCCTAACTGCCCTGAGGGAGTGACCCGGTCTATACCTGCGGGAGGAAGCCGGTCTCCATCATCAGGAGATGCACGACCACCATGACGGCGTCGGCCCGGCTGCTGCTCCGGGCGTCCTGGTACAGCACGTCCAGGGAGAGCGGGACCTTCCCCGCCGCCGCCTCGTCACACAGCATGGGCTCCCAGCTGAGCGGAGCCACCTCCACTTCCTGTTTCTGCTCCAGAGGAACTTCCTTGTTAGGCTCTGCCTAGATGTTGGATAGAGGAAATACAAAAGAGACAACCAAAAAATACATGGTTGAGCCAATCCACAGCAGTCCTTATTGGCGGAGTACCTTGAGGGCCATATCGTACCTTTAAAACTGATTGACTCTCTAGTCCTGAATTAAACATTGTTCACAACAATGCACAGTGGGGTAACACAGTTATAAAAGTCCTAACAATGTTGTGGATTTCACCTTAAATTATACTTAGAAACTTTGTAAAAAACAATCCAAAAATATCTTCAGTAAATCTACTTGCTTCAGAGCCTAGTAGACGTCAGCAGAGATTCTAATACGAAGAGTAATAAAAGCCTGCAGGAGACTGAGGAAGTGACCCGAGCACCTAACTTTTAAACAGATTCTTATTTTACTTTACTTGTGTCACAGCTGGCTGCAAAAATAACTGTGCAAAAATAACAGTGAGTAGTCTTCACCTGGCATTCCACCTCCCTACACCTTTTTTTCTGGGCATAGTGCCAATGTTGCTCTCTCCTGCTCATTAGTTTGACGTATGCTCCTGCATTTATTCCCCTTTCACTCTCTAGATCAGTTACTCGTTACTGTCAATTCCACCCAACACCTCTTCTCTCACGCATTTCTAGGCACACTACCAACTTTTGTTCTATGCGCATTAAACCTCAGCCCTATATTTGTCTCTATGGTAATATACTAGGTAATATATTTTGTGACCTTCTACTCATGCTCAACCATCACATTGTGTGTTACTCTGTACCAACTGCTCATGATGCTTGTTCATGGGTTTCCCCTTCTGTCTCATTCTGCATTCTGTCTGCTGCATCTTCTCCTATACTATTTCTTGGCCCTGTCTGGTTTGTACTTTCTTTGACCCTGCGCTTAAATGCAGCTCACATCTACAAAAGCACTCCTACTGCCATTCGTAGGCAACCCTTCTAGCATTCCATCCCTCCCACTCAACTCCCACAGCTCAGGTGCCCTTGTATTGTCTTGTAGAAAAGCATGTCATCATACAGTGTGTTGATTGTAGCTCATGATACAATACATATAAGTGCTCTCTGTGTTAATTATACCACAACAATCATGCTACATATTATTTCTGTGCTGGCCCCAGTGTATGCAATCACACTGAGTGCAGAGGGATGACTCAGCAACTCTCTCCAACACACACACACACTCTCACACAGCCTCTCTCTCTCTCTCTCACACACACACACACACACACACACACACACACACACACACACACACACACACACACACACACACACACACACACACACACACACACGCACGCACACGCACACACACACAAACACACACAGCCTCTCTCTCTCTCTCTCTCTCTCTCTCTCTCACACACACACACACACACACACACACACACACACACACACACACACACACACACATACACACATACACACATCGAGTCAAGGGCATCTGTGGTCAGCTGACGATTGTGTTTTCATTCTCAACTCGAGTGCATCCAAGTACAGTACAGTGTAGCTTGAGGCAGAGACAGAGAGACTCTCTCTACGCTGGGTGGCATATTTCCGCCACTCTGCGATCAATGTAACTACTGAATCACATCACATCTGACCGACAACATGCTCACCTCACTGGGATACATGGCAGGCGAGCGAGGGGTCAGTTTCTGCTGTGGCTTCTGTGGGTCAGCCTTGCTGCTGCTGGCTGCCTGTCTTACGGGCGAGGGCACCGCCACGGAGGGAGGTAGGATTACGCAGATCAAATCCCCAGAGACTATGCCGCAGGAGGTGAGAGTCTGGCCTGTGTCAGAGAGAGGCTCTGTGCTGTTCAGGGACAGGGTGAACTCTGTGTCCGGGCTGTGGGTTACAGAATGTACAGTTGAAGTCCCTACTTCCTATGACATAGTGATAGCTAAACTTCAAACTAACACAGGGATAAGTTTGTTTGCTTTCCTCTGGAAAATGTAGGGGTAGCATCTATATCCATCCACCTATTGTTCTCTGTAAAGTGCATTGTGTTTCCTCTGTGTATGAAATGTGCCATATAAATAAAGTTTGATTTGATTTGAGAGGATAGTTGCTTCCGATAGCCAATGTACCAGTATGCACGCTTCTAGCTGCATGTCTTAACAGTGCCTACATCTATCTATATATACTATAATAGAGCTACCCTTGGCAGGCCTGTCCACCATTCATCCCTCTATCCAGACTTTCTTCAGACACCGTCGGCCTGACAGCGTTCATATTTGGCACGGGTATCTGCAGGGGTCCCGGACAGCCCATGACAGGGATGGATTTTTAATTAATTTCCATTTTGGCTAATTTTAACATAAAATACTACCTGCCAATAGAAATACTGCTCTGTGCGACTGCCTTGATACAAACACTGAACTATTACCTCGCGCCAGCCTACTCTAGAATTATTTTGCCTATGTTCAGATTGTCCAACATTAGTGCGTTCTATTGTTCAAACCAATTCTATTGTTCTATTGCTAGCTAGCTTGCAAACAATAGCCAAAACAAGCTATCATTCAGACGGGACTTGCCAAACACTACATGTCCGCTATGTTCTGGGGGGAGAGACAGGCATATAATGGACTAAATTGCAAATTACTGATTGCTCCGAGTATCAGAACTAGCAGATGTTAATTAGATGGGCTGGAGTGATAGCAGATAACAGTATTTAGTTGTTAGTGTCCATAGTGCTCCAATGGGTATCAGGACTAGTGCAATAATATGAGGAAAAAGGACAGGTGTCTGACCTGAGTCCATGGGAAGGCAGCAGGATCTCCTTGATTTGAATGTTCAGCTCTGTCAGAGTGGGCTCCTCTCCCGGCAACTCCACACGATTGGTCTGCTTGTTCACTCTTACACGCAGTTTCATGCTTAGGAGGACAAAAAAGAAGCTGTTGTGTGGGCACGCATACCCTCAGCCTTAAAGGATGTAGCATTCTGACTAGTTGCTGATGAAGTGCCTTAGGTAAACGACATTTGTCTGGTCACATTGACAGATTGGACCGATTTATCCTCAGATTACTGGAAATGGACCTCTTGTTTATGTAACATTTGTATGAATACCTAACACATCAGCAGTTCTTGTCCTGATCGGAACCCCATCTAGGGTCTGCTTTCTATGTACTTATGATTTATCACACCTCTCATATTGTCCAATCATATTATTTATGTATATGGTTGCGATCTCTGCCTGTGTGAAGCTACCTTCATGACAGCAAACGTGTTTCACTTTTGTTTCTAGCAAACGGGTAGCTAGCCCTACACTACCCCTGCAACATAGGCTAGCATGCTAGCAAGCTAGGCAGCCCACCTCCTATCTATGCAGTAGCTAGAACTTACGTTTGAGTTGTAGACAGTCAATTTAAATCATTTCGCAAAATAACTTAACAACACCTTTGCTAACTGCCCCAAAGTAGAAAGGCGTAGCCTACTACTAGACTACGATATGATAAAAGTCTCTTTGACAGGTGGCTTCAGTCTTCTGAGCTTCAGACTTCAACTACGGAAAGTGAGGAGGAATTCAGTTTGCAGTTTTTTTTGCTACGGAAACTGAAAGGAACCAAATTACATTTTAAACTTATCTGAATTGTTTAAGACCCGTTATGATGACCTTGCGTTTTCTCAAAAATATGTTGCCATCACAATATACGCCCTAAAACGACGATGTTCGTGTAAGAAATATTTTAACTGCGTCATTAATAACGTTACAAAACAAAATCTAAACGCATTTGTTTGTTGGGTGCTTCTGAGCTTCCGTAGTGGCGTATGATCTGGCTAGCCTACTGACAGCTGAGATTCGGCTACTGAGCAAGTTTCTGTGATTAAAATTTGTGATTATCTACAACCAAAATGAGTCGAAGTTACAATGATGAGTTACAGTTTTTGGATAAGATTGGCAAAAACTGTTGGCGAATCAAAAAAGGCTTCGTTCCGAATATGCAGGTGAGCAAATTGAATGAAATGCGGCATCAGCTAGCTAGCTAGCTCTAGCAAATCTACGTTGCCACATGTGCATAGGTAACTTTAAACGTGGACAGGTTTGCTATGACTGTTTTCGTTTTCACAAGATACTTGTCTATCCAGGTGTAGCACACTCATCCATCACTCCACACCCAGCCAGCCAGCCAGTCAGTCAGTTGTGTGTAGTGCTAACTTAGATGCTTCACTGACTGTTCACTGACCTAGCTAGCAATACAATAGCTAGTTAGATAACTAACTTCTTTTTTTTTCTCATTTCAGGTAGAAGGAATTTTCTACGTGAATGATCCCCTCGAGAAGTTGATGTTTGAGGAGCTACGCAATGCTTGCAAAGGAGGAGGTCGGTAGCTAAGACTGCATGCCATACAGAACCAGTTGCTTTGATGTTCCATATGGGCCTGCCTTATAATATTGCATATCATTTTGATCAGGCTTTGGTGGATTTCTCCCTGCCATGAAACAAATTGGGAACGTTGCAGCTCTGCCAGGGATAGTACATGTAAGTGCCTTAATAAATGGATGTGATCATGTGAATATGACCTGTCAAAAGACACAATCTCTAATCTTGCTACATTATTCTCCAGAGATCCATCGGACTTCCAGATGTCCACTCCGGGTATGGGTTTGCCATTGGCAACATGGCTGCCTTTGACATGAGTGATCCTACTGCTGTGGTGTCACCAGGTACGTGACTTAGATTTCACATCTCTTCTCATGACACGCACACACAGCACACACACACACTCACACACACAGTATCCAACTTCAGGCGCTCCTTTGTGCCAACAGCCATCGGAGAGACTACAACAGTGCCTTTACATTGAGATGTCAGGGTGTACTCGATTCGCCCATCGCATCCTAGTTTTTATGCAGAGTTTACTTACTCCTCAGCTGTGCATTTCAAAACCTGCGTGAATAAGCTCATGTGTTGGGCAGCAGTCAACAAGGAAATGTTTTGGCTTCACTAAAGCATTTTCACGTTTGAGCTCTGTCTATGGGAAAAAATATTTTTTTCCACCGGATATCTTAGAGTAGATTGATTTAGGAAAGCAGTTTTGTGTTGTGATATTCCATTTGGGAAATGCACACGATTGCTGGTGCATAGTAGGCTTGTCTAGGCGCACAGCGGAGGGGAGAGGGGCTCCCTGCCTTCTCTCCTCCACTATATCAGTCTTACGTCTCCTTTTACTGCACAACAAATAGCCTCAGTAATAGACTAGGTCTAAAACGAATGATTGGCCTGTCCCATGTAAATCACAAGGCAGGTGAGTGGTCTGGTCTTAGCCCACCAGCGCATCTTTACAGTGGAGCAAAAAAACGACTGCTCGACTAAAAGAATCTCAGTCGACTTAAGGGTCTCCGACTGATGATTCGACTCGTTAAACTTTCAGGGGGCAGCCCTATTGAAATTATTTATTTGGCCCTTATATGTTTCACTTGTATTTACAATTGTTACACTTATTAGTATTATTATTATTATTAGATATGTATACTTGTATTTTTCTGCTTCTTTTGTATTCAGTACTTTTCCCCCCCTCTGTCGCTCTCTGCTGCTGTAACACCCGAACATGGATTCCGGAAGTGTGATCTTATCTCAGCCTGCTGTCTTCTGTGGGTATCTGTGCCTCTGCAGGGGGCGTGGGCTTCGACATCAACTGTGGCGTGCGGCTGCTGCGGACCAACCTGGACGAGGGGGACGTCCAGCCCGTGAAGGAGCAGCTGGCCCAGGCGCTGTTCGACCACATCCCAGTGGGGGTGGGATCCAAGGGGGTCATCCCCATGAGCGCCAAGTACGTACTGTACTGTAAGAGAGGAGGGAGGGAGGGATATGATTCTTATGTATCGGCCGTGGCTCAGGAGGTAGAGCAGGTCGTCCAGTGACCGAAGGGTCGGCGGTTCGAATCCCGACTTCTCTCTCCACATGTCGAAGTGTCTTTGGGCAAGACACTGAACCCCAACTTGCTCCCAATGAGCAGGCTAGCACCTTGCACGGCAGCTGGCCGCCATTGGCGTGTGAATGTGTGTAAATGGGTAAATGAGAGGTCACTGTAAAGCGCTTTGTATAAAAGCGCTATATAAGTGCAGTCCATCTACCATTTAGGAGAGGACTGAGGGATACATTTCTTATGTAGGCCCACAGCATTTGAATTTTGGAGCCTCTGGGAAGTGCATGCCAGAGTGTAGTGTGTGTGTGTGTGTGTGTGTGTGTGTGTGTGTGTGTGTGTGTGTGTGTGTGTGTGTGTGTGTGTGTGTGTGTATGCGATGACGACAGTGTTGTGTTTGGTGGGGTTACAGGGACCTGGAGGAGGCCCTGGAGATGGGCGTGGACTGGTCCCTGAGGGAGGGCTACGCCTGGGCGGAGGACAAGGAGCACTGCGAGGAGTACGGCAGGATGCTGCAGGCCGACCCTAACAAGGTCTCCTCCAAGGCCAAGAAGAGGGGCTTGCCTCAGGTAACCTCCAACACTTAATTCGAAGTGACATCACTTCCTGTTCTAATGGTGGATGGGCTTCTTTCAAAACTATTGTCACTTTTTATGTTAATTTTTTTTATTTAAAGGCATGGTAGAATGTATAGAAACTGACTGTTGATACTTGTTTTAATTGTAGTAGGATTATATGACGTCCCTGCACTTTTACTGTATGGTGCTTTTGAGCAGATCTATCGAACCATTTTAATCTCAATGGTTCTAAACCTGGTTAAATAAAGGTTAATGAAAATGTTTGTCTCTTGAAGCTGGGAACGCTTGGGGCGGGGAACCACTATTGCGAGATCCAGGTGGTGGATGAGATTTACAACGACTACGCAGCCAAGAAGATGGGCATCGATCACAAGGGCCAGGTGTGCGTGATGATCCACAGTGGCAGCAGAGGACTGGGGCACCAGGTGGCCACAGGTAGGCGCTGTTTCACCGTGTCATATTTCCCCCCACTTGCCATTTAGTTGCACCAGCTGTCCAGTCGCCCAGTCATCTTAAGGCATCTCATCGGTATGAGTGGTAGGAGAACGGCCTATCACATTTGGACATTACATAATCTAATTAATACATAATCTAATTTCTCCATTGAGTTAAAGGCTTGTGGTTTGTCTCAGATAACTATATGCGACGAGAATGTGAATGTGCGTTGAGGAAAAAGCGTACTGAAGTATAATTACATTTTATAGACGCCCTTGTTGCCATGGAGAAGGCGATGAAGAGGGACAAGATCTTAGTGAACGACCGCCAGCTGGCGTGCGCCCGCATCACATCGGACGAGGGGCAGGACTACCTGAAGGGCATGGCCGCCGCTGGGAACTACGCCTGGGTCAACCGCTCCTCCATGACCTTCCTCACCAGACAGGTACGGTACAAACAGTCTTCTGGCATACAGAGACACGCTCATTAATTCTGTTGTCAAAGTCCCCATCAAGGCTTCGGAGAAGTCGTCTCACACACACACACACACACACCGTAGATGTCCGAGTTCCTCCATGAGACGTTTATAGAGACGGCCAAAAGACCTCCGACCGACATCTGCCCCTTCCCATCCCTCAGGCGTTCTCCAAGGTGTTCGGCACCACGCCGGACGACCTGGACATGCACGTGATCTACGACGTGTCCCACAACATCGCCAAGGTGGAGGAGCACATGGTGGACGGCAAACAGAAGACCCTGCTGGTGCACCGCAAGGGCTCCACCCGGGCCTTCCCCCCGCACCACCCCCTCATCGCCGTGGACTACCAGGTCCGGGAACTCGTTTTTAACTAGTAGGCTGTCAATCAAGTGAGTGTTGTTGTTGGTGTTGGAACTGTGTGATAATGACCGCCGTTTGTGTCACATCTCTCACCAGCTTACAGGCCAGCCGGTGTTGATCGGGGGTACGATGGGGACGTGCAGCTACGTCCTAACGGGCACGGAGCAGGGCATGACCGAGACGTTCGGGACAACCTGCCACGGCGCGGTAAGGGCTTCACCTCAACTCGTTCGTGTGTTAACTTTCCGCATTACGTCATCCCGAAGTGGGTTAGCAGCCGTCAACGGGACGACTCCCCCCCCCCCCCCCCCGCTCACAGGCTTTGCTTTGTGTGACTCACGCCGCCACTTCCCGTTGGTTTGTTTTGTCCAGGGACGCGCTATGTCGCGCGCCAAGTCCCGCAGGAACCTGGACTTCCAGGATGTGCTAGACAAGCTGGCAGACAAAGGCATCGCCATCCGAGTGGCTTCACCCAAACTAGTCATGGAGGAGGTATGCACAAAATACGTAGAGAGAAACCTGATAGGACCCCCCAAAAATGTAATCTTAAGCACCGTTTTATAGTTTGTATCATTTAGCATTTTGAGATGCGTTATCATTTGTATTTTCTTTGTAACCAGGCTCCTGAATCATACAAGAATGTGACGGATGTTGTCAACACGTGCCACGATGCTGGAATAAGCAAGAAGGCTATTAAACTACGACCTATTGCTGTGATCAAGGGATAGGAGTGCATGGCTCAACTCGAGACTATGGACACTTGAACCAGGAAGTTCATGAGCAAATCGACCAGAAGTGTGTTTACCTGAGGGTCTGTCTGGGAAGGAAGAGTCGACTGCCTGGCTGACTTATATAAGCAGCAGTCTTCCACAGCAAAGCTCTCTGCATATGAAAATGCATTATGATTTCGTCGACTGACATGTGTTGCAGTTCTCAAATTAGCAGTAAGGAAGGTCCTTTATACTTTAACTCAAAACTGACAAGTAAATTTTGTTTTCATTGATGCCAAACGCTGTGGATGGGACTATTTGGCTTTGCCAGATAGTGGTTATTATATAAGAATTCGTAAATGATTTATGTCAAATTAAATGTGTTTTTTTGTTGCTTATTTCATAAGCAGCTTTCCTTAACACTTAAGGCATGGAACTGCAAAGGCACTACAGTACAGAGTGAGGTGAATCACAACTGAATTGATGAGCTAACAAACCATATTGTTAGAACACAAACATTTATTTCTCAAATTGATTGTGTCGAGTTTTCAAGACTGCATATTAATAAACACTTATCGGTATTAACAGTGAAGGTTCATCTCAAGTATCAAAAAATAAACAGACAAGTTCTCATGAAGACATTTCAATCCAGAACAAATTACCTCATATTTGGCATAGATACATTACACGGACATTTCAAATTTGCACAAGCTGTTTTCCCAAGATCTGCCAGTAAAAACTAGACCAATTCTGGAAACGTCCTTGAGTTGATTCCTTATTCTGTATTGGCAACATATGTACAACATTTAATATAGCATGTAGAGTTCAGCCATGAAATTGAAGACTTCTCATACGTCATCTTTTATTAAAAATCCATGTTTTTAATGTTCATAAGACTTATTTTTGAAGTAAGCCAGGACCACATTTCAAAGAGTTTTCATTGGCGAGCATCTGTACACAGCCGGTCTGTAAGAGATTCATGTTTACAGAACATGAGCTGGCAGATGAAGACTGCAATGGCATAGATGTCTGTTCAGATACCACAAATAGTTTTGTGGTAAGACAGAAAAATGACTTGAGCAATGTCGTTTTAGAACTCTACCCATTGAAATGGACATGAATAACTTGGTCTTTTGATATCCCGCCATCTGTCGATGCCAAATGATGTTTGATGAAGTTTCCCAGCACAGATTGAGTAAAGTCCTAAACTAAATAAAAATCAACAGAAAGAAAATGTTTTCACTCACAGACTGGACTGTGTCTGAGAAACTCCCTTAGTAATTCTACCACCGATTTAGTGAGTAATTTGCTCTACATGTGCTGACATTGCCAATGTACATATACATAGCTGTGAGTTGCACACTCTGTAGACTATGGTGCAATATAACTAGTGACACTGGCAACCAGGCGGGGTACAGAATGTCGTCATTGGACATATTAAGTGCAACTCCACAAAGTTGATGGGTTAGATTATGTGTCCTATTAAAATATGCCCAACACTGAGGGGTACATTTGACAATGGCGAAGAATAAGTACTTGGAGAAGAAAAAAGGAATTTTGGGGGGAGGGACAGGATACTCAAGGCCAGGGAGCTGTAAGTGGACAGGCAACTTCACAGTATTGCAGGCAATCAACATTGCATATTTATCATATGTTCGTTCCATCATAAGCCTGAATTGTCATCAAATGCTTCAATATGAAATGCATTTAACCTGTTTAGTTCTGTACACAGGCAACACTCTAAGATTGCTGTACATAAAGAACCAGATTGACTAAAGGTCTGCACTCATGTTCAGATGGAAATAAAATGTCTTTAAAAAAACAAAACCCTAAAGCTAGAAACTATTTATTTACAGTTAAACGTTATTCCAAAGTTTATTTACATTTGTTCCATTTCTGTCTGAAAGTAACAGTTGAAAATCTGCGCCAGTGCAAACGCTTAGTAAATCTGTCTCAGGGTGTAGTCTAGTTGAGGGAACACTTAATGGTGAGGAAGGCGATTTTGGAGAAACCAGGAAGAGTAGGCTAGATTTTGAAAAATGCAACAAACAAAATGTCACTCCCTAGGCAGGTAGGTAGGTTGATAGGCAGGTAGGCCATTCAATCAATGCAAGGTGGTACCTTGAAATGATTGGACGGACTTATTACTGTCCTGCGACTTCCACAGATTTTTAAATGTATTTTAGTGTGAGAGCATTTTATTGATCGACTGATGTCGGGATGTAAAGAGAATTGCAAAAAATATAACAGAAATAAATTGAGCCATATCGCCTACCCCACCTTTAACATGATATGACTGTAGTGGATCCTGACTTGCACATCATCATTTAAGCACTCAACAGGTGAGATGTAGTTCTAGCATATGAGCATATTTTAAATCAAACCAAGGAACAAGGTCATTGTTAGGGTCATATAATAGCAATACATGGGGTAAACAGGGATGTGAATGCCATTCTCGTGTCAAGACATGCAAACATTCTGTGGGGTAGAGGTATGAGGTACACCTGGAAGGCAAATGCACAATTAATCATGACCATAAGCACTTGAATTCTCCTGTAAGTCACTTCAAACTTAAAGAAAAAAAAGAATGAAAAACTCAACCATCCATTCCACGACAAACTCCATGCCGTCATTCAATAAAATTCTCACAATCCAGCCCTTATTTTTCCACAAAAAAATGTGCCTATGTCCAACCACTCAAATGAAAACCAATATTTGAGACATTAAAAAATTATGTTTAACCAATAAAGCTATGCCTCGCAAATCCTACAAAGTCACCTGTCCAGGTTATAGTAAGGTAATTACCAAAACGTTTTTTAGGTAGGCAACAACAAAATTAGGCTTCAAACTCTCACCGTGGATTTCACCTTACTCCATTAGAAGGTACTCCCAGTATATTCTGTAGCTAGCGTTCTGAGTGGTTACACCAATCATAAAGGTTCTTCACCCAACCCCCCACACGGAGAGCACGTCCCTGATTGGGCCTTGGTCAGTGGATGGGTGTGGCCACCCAAACACGAGCGACAGCCTCCTTTTGCCACCTGTGTGCATTTTCCCGTCTCCATTTTCCCACTAAGACAGCACAGGCTTCGTTATGCAATTACATTTAAGTGCAAAAGCAGTTTCTACGCTATGCTCCGTCTTTTTGTTGTAAGTGGCACTGACAACGGCTTTCTTCTCTCCAGTGTCCTCTCATTCCCTCTGAACTTCCAGTTCATTCTTTTTCTTTCTTTTTTCTTTTACAGTTTTGCTCGCTGAAAGAAAGCCTATTGAAACAAGAGGGAAGAAAGAGTGATGAGTGTCCGTGGAGAGACACGCAATAGGAAACAGCTGTTCCCAAGTGCAACAGCATGAGTTACTGAGCGCATGCATTTCCAAGGTCCAAAGTCAGCAGCCTGTTCACTTACCTTAATGTAGTTTTTGAGGACCTTTACATCCGGCTGTTGAAAAACTTGACAGAGTTCCTGTTACAAGACACAGTACATTTGCAAAATGAAATTTTCGCACACACTATACCCAGAAGCAGCAGCAAAAGCAGTAGTAGTAGTAGCAACAGCAGCAGTAGTAGAAGTAGCAATAGTAGTAGAGGTAGTAGTAGCAGTAGTACTATTAGTAGTAGTAGTAGTAGCAGCAGCAATAGTAGTGTGTGGGGGGGTGGTTGCACTGTTGCAGCATCAGAGACAACAACAAAGATAAACATCCTTGAAATCCTCTTTTCTGAGAAAACACAGAACAGACCGCATGGCTACCATCGTACCTGTGTGATTTCAGGTGACACATGCAGGGAGGGAAGATACTCCTGCTGTAAGTACTGAATGAATTCCGGCCCCTGTAAAGGAATAATGTTTTCATATTCCATAAAACAGACCAAGAAATACCATCATGTTCTTATCATTAAATCTGTGGCATTGAGTAGTGATGCAAACCATACCCTTTTGAGATGAATCATTTTCAATGTGAGAGCGCATTCTGACAATGTCTGCAAAGAAAAACAGTGTTGCGGTTTCATCCATCTGAAACATATTTCAATGACAAATCGAGCTCCCTATTCTGTCGCGGGGAGTTCCAGGAACTTACCAGAACAGTCTGAGCGTCTGTGAGGTCAAAGGTTGGCTTGAGAGGAGCGAGGAAACAGGCGGGAACGATGTGTTTATAGATGAAGTCTGGAAAGCCCACCATTCCGTCTTTACCTCCTGAAGCAGAAACAAAAAATCAGGCGACAAACACACTTACTGTTACCCTGGTCCTATCCTGGTTGCGCATAGCCAGACCTCCAGATCTCCACACTTCGTTTACACTGTGCCAGTGATGGAGAAAGGTCTGGTTGGACTCTACCATTTGGGGATAGAGGGGGGAAAAAAACGCTGATTTCTTTAAACCAATCACACTCGTCTTGGGGCGGAGCGCTTGGAATATGAAACGTTTCCTATAACCGGTGGGCAAACATGCAAGGATGTCCCTATTAGATGTTGTAAACATATTCTTTGTATATCTTTACAATCGTCCAACGAAAGAACCAGGCAGGCCTGCCTTATTGCACGATCCAAATCTTGGTCAAAACTGGGGTGGAGTCTGGATTTAATCTGATTGTCGCCATTGATTGGGCCAGGTGTTTACAGTAATCCATAACAATTGATTGGGCCGGGACGATACAGTAATCCATAATCATTGATTGGGCCAGGTGTATACAGTAATCCTTAACCACTGATTGTGCAGTAATAAACGAATGACGAGGCTCAACACCAAAACCTACATCCGTTGAGTCAGACTACCCTACTCCTACTAGTGCTGGTGTATTGAGTCAGACTACCCTACTCCTACTAGTACTGGTGTATTGAGTCAGACTACCCTACTCCTACTATTACTGGTGTATTGAGTCAGACTACCCTACTCCTACTAGTACTGGTGTATTGAGTCAGACTACCCTACTCCTACTAGTACTGGTGTATTGAGTCAGACTACCCTACTCCTACTAGTACTGGTGTATTGAGTCAGACTACCCTACTCCTACTAGTACTGGTGTATTGAGTCAGACTACCCTACTCCTACTAGTACTGGTGTATTGTCGGCCGTTCTCCCCAGCAAACAGGGAGGCGCCAGGGCTTCATGGTGTCCTGTCCTTCTCACCCCAGAGCTCCACCAGCTTGGAGAGGATGATGAAGCAGGTTTTCTGGGCGATGGGGTCGGGGAAGTCCACCGCTCCCTGGATAATGGTGGAGAGAACCCTCTCGATGTTCTCCACCCCTGGGGAACAAAGGGAAGGAACACACAAACTCAACACACACAACGGCAGCTCGCATCATGGACACACTGCACAGTCTCCATGATCTGCTGTGAGAGTATCTTTACATACGCTGACCAGTGGGTGTCTGTCTACAAAGGCATCATATAACATGTCTTTTTGTTAGTTACTACTACATTATAGGCCTGTATTATATTGGGAAATAACGGACATTGGAATAAAAATTCGATATGAAAATACAGGAATTTTCACCAGATTAATGAATAATGAAGAAAGATTGTTTGGCGGTTCGCTATGCATGCAGAGCACTCTATAGCAACAAACTCTCTGTATCCAAGAGTACCCTTAAATCGTTAGAGTAAACAGACAGACTTCTCTTGTGGATTAGTCATGGAAAGTGAGAACCGAGTTTTCAGCAGCGGTGGTGGTAGCTACCCACCCTGGTTGGCCATGACCTCGTTCATGCCGCTGCTGGCGATGGTCTGGATGAAGGTGAAGTAGCTCCTCCGCAGCATCTGCTTCTCCAGGGCGGCCGCCTGGTCGTTCTCCTCCGCTGGCCGGGACAGCACCTCGAAGATGGCCAGCACCAGGGGCATGAACACCTGCTGCAGGAAGGGAGACACCTGGCCCTGCAGGTCCACACACACACACACCCACGGACACACATGCACACACACGCCCACGGACACACACGCACACACACGGTTGGATGGAGTGCAAACCAAATAACTTAGGTTTCTAGAGAAGTCCTGTGTGGTGTTTTAGTGTGTCGAATCGATCGATATAAAACTTCCCTACAACCGATCTTTTCAGCTTGCTCTTGGTTGAAATATCATCTTGCTCTTGACTGAATTGACCTCTGACCCATTAACAATCCCTGACTTCCCCCAGCTGGGCTCCATGTAGCTCCTCGTGAGACTGTCCTCATCTTGCCAGCTCACTTTCCGTGTATCTCCACAGATCAGTTTGAACTTCCCCCTATCTAGAATGATTTACAAAGATTGCAATTTACAACCAGGCCAATCAGAGGACTGCGTCCTAACTGTTATTCTGACCCCCGTGGGGACGCAGCCCCTGATTAGGTCCGGTAGTTGATGACGTGAAATACAGGCCGTTCACAAAATAGTGGGCTAATGGAGTCTCCTGAAGGAACGAGCGCTAATGTTATATAGACTAAATAAACATAGAATAGAATAAACACAGACTCAATAACAACAATTAAACAACAACAAGAGTATGCACAAGCAGTTTCCCAACAGAAAAGACGCTTTCGTCTTTCGTCATTCTTCCGACTGGACCTGGCAAACGTTTTGTTACGTTGATTGGCTGAAGGAGTTTGGCTGTCAAGTCAAGTACTCCCGCCCACTGAAATCATTCTAGATAGGGGGACGTCCAGATTGAAACTGAAAGTGAGCTCGGGAGGGTGGCCTCACGACTAGGCCACACGGTCCCATCCGTAAAGCATATAAAAAAATCAGTGCTCTTTCTACGTGGGCTCCGTCCTACCTTGAACTTGGCTGTGATCTGGCTGATGAGGGGGATGAACTCCTGGAGGTCCTTGGCCTCGCAGTCCTTCAGCATGTGCTCCGAGGCGGCGGGGATGAAGGGCAGCACCTCCTCCTCCAGGCAGATGATCATGCGGTGGAGGAAGGAGCGGACCGAGCTCCGGAGCGCCCCCCGCTGGATGGGGCAGCTCAGCGCGGGCAGGAAGGTCTGCAGGCAGTCCCTGTACACCTGCGTGCAGCCGCACTGCTTGACCGTCTGCTTGTTGCTGAAGGCCTTGCTGGTGCGGCTACACGCGGGGAAGGAAGGAAGGGGACAAGACAGTTATTCTTAAAGGTTATTCATCAAAGACGTCTTAAAGCTGCAGTACGTAAGATGTTTCTAAGATTTTTTTTTAATTTTTTTTAAACATAGCTCAATAACTATGATTAATCAAGAAGGATAAGTGATTAAGCTCCTCTGAAAACTGTATTTGTAAACCGCTGTTTGGCCCTGCTGCAGCAATTCTAATAATCAGGTTAACACTAGAGCATTTATGAAAATATAAATAAATATACAAATAAAGGGTAGAGCTGAGGGTGCCTCCTCCCATAGAGGTGTGTCCACGCCTGGCTCAAAGCGTGTGCGCATGCCGAGGTCCAAACAGCAACACGGGGCATTCCTCCACGGCCTTATGGGTAACCCAAACCCACAAACCGAGGGATTGTAGCTGACTGAATTCACCATTACGTTACAGTCATTTATCTGACGCTTTTATCCAAAGCGACTTAATCCAACACGACAATAATTGCATCTAACGTAGGAAAAGCCAATGTACTCACAAGTGCATCTCCTTTCTAAAACAAGTGACTAAGAGCATAATCTAGTGCTGGCAGACAAAATGTTCCCTCGTCATCGCTAGTTCGTAGCTGGCACACAAAGTTACATACTGCAGCTATAAAACTTGGATCTCACACAGAAAAGCAGCTAATTCTTCCTTCACTGGTGTAAAATATATATAACACGTTCTTATCCAATTCCAAGACTGGTTCAAGAGCAGCGGTTATATAACCCGATGCGCCAGATGGCTTGTTTCACACAAGCATCTGGGAAAGCTCAATCGGAAACTGTTTGGGAAAAGAGCGGGCACCTTCAAAAATACTTGGCAGGTGATTGGACGAACCATCTGTCTGTCACCGTCTATCACCAGCCAACTTCAACCGCTTCTCACTCTCGTCACACCAAAACCCGCCCAGCGTGTTTTCTCATAGAACGCTGACTGGCTAGATCGTTTTTTGATCGGGCACAAATGGATGCCTATGGAGTAGAGATGGGACCGATCCGATCCAGACGTGGTTCACGGATCGAATATCGGCCTGATGTCACCGATCCACGTACCGATCCAGATGAAGTGAAAGGGCTCCGGTATTCATTCATTCATTCAATCATAGGCTACAATTCACACTTCCCTCAGTCCAGCGTCTAGTTCACCAAACAAGCCTACCTTTCACACCGTTTGCTTATGTTTGCAAACGTTTGGTGCGAAAACAAACGATACGCTGAAAAAGGTTTCAAATAGTTTGCAAAGGAAGTTTGTGAGTGAAAGTTAAAGTCTGAAGTTGCAAGCCTGCGGTGGCAAGGGGATTTCCAAACCCAAATGTGCCTATTTGGCAATTTCGGATTTAGACACAACACTAATAGGGAACCTGATAACATTAATGATGCAATCTCTAAACTAGAGCCATTTCTCCCTCTCCTTACTCTTGTCGTGTCATAATGAAATACCGTTGCTCTCTACTGAGGCTGAGACCCACTCTGCACTTTCGGAGTGAGTGACAGGAGAGCAGAGCAGATGGGGGGTCTCAACCCAAGCTTATATTTTACTAATTATATTTTACTTTTTATTTGATGAAAGTGGGCGCTGATCTGAGAAAATGAATATATAGACTAAGTAGGATTCAAGGATTCTTTAATTGTTAGGCCTACATCCAATATACAAGTAGCCATATGTTGGGTAAAATTGATGAGTAAAATTGTTATGTTTTGGCTCCTCAACAACAAGAAATAAGATATCCTAATAATAAAAAACAGTTCAGTGCAGTACAGTAGCAATACACCAAGAATATGGCATGTGCAAAGTATATAAATTGTATGTTAATGATAATAATTAATTAAGTTAATGCTAAATAATTATTCAAGAAAAAAAGACAGCTGGTATCGGTATCGGATTGGTATCATCAGAAATCCAAATTCTGGTATCAGAATCGGATCGGAACTGAAAAATAGTGTCTGGGTGCATCTCTGCTACGGAGGGTGTCTGGGCTGACTGGCGAGATGGGGACGGTTCTCCCGGGCCTGGGGCGGTTTGCGCGTCCTCACCTGGCGAAGCCCACGGCGTGGCTGAGGCAGTCGGCCAGCGCGGCCTGCCGGTCCTCCTCGCTCTCCTGGGGCAGCTTGGCCAGCAGCAGGCGGAAGGCGTCCATCAGGGGGCCGAGGAGGCTCCTCATGAGCGCCTGCTTCCTCTCCGCCGGGCTCTCACCGTTCACGATCAGCACGCCCGCCGTCTCGAACATGAACAGCTGGTCGTCGCTGGTCAGCAATGCCGGGAAGCCGTTCTCCTGGGTGGGTGGGGAGGAGTCATCGCGGTGGTTACGGCGGGCTTGGCAAGGGTCGGGTGAACACATTTACAACAGAACGACGGCTGGACTGCACTTATATAGCGTTCGGTGGCGAGTCAGTGGAGCAAGTGTACTTACTGGGGGAGCGAGCTCCAGCAGGTCCTGGATCCTGGTCAGGATGTCCTCGATGAAGGCGTTCATGTGCTTACTGGCAACAGAGGAGCATTGTTATAGATCTCTCAACTCGGCGTCTAACGCATCCGTAGAGGGACAGACTAATCAAAACAAGATAAACAGACTCAGGATAGATTGTTTTCCCCCACACAGGAACAAAGGCTGGAGGCTGTCCTATCAGAAATGATTGCTTGTTGACTTTCTTGAACTTTAACTGGAACCGTATTGTTATTTCCTGCTATCAGATGGTCTCGTGTTTGCTTGCATAACCCAAGGCCGGTCAGGTAAGAAATTGTGTGTGTGTGTGTGTGTATATGTGTGTGTGCACGCACATGCACAAGGTGATTGGAGCTCCTCCAGGCCAGACTTACTGGAGCGTTTTGATGAATCTGGAGAAGAGATAGGCCACCCTGCTCCTGACCTTGGGGCTGCTGTGTCTCAGACCGCGGTGGTCCAGGAAAGCCATCTACACAGGACACAACGGCACTGGGATTAACCACACTGTCATTAGTATAGCACAGATACGAAGCTCCTCTCATTTTATCTAGCTACACAAGAGCGTACCATCTGAAGCTAAACCTATGTAATTAGGGACCTAGCCCACAACGAATGTGCTCAGTGTTTACACACCCAAACAACTCACCAAGACATTGGGAATGTGCTGGGGCTCCACCAGGAAGAACTTGTCATATCGCACCACCGTTTCGAAGAACTCCAGAGCCACGGAGGTGTGCTGGTACCCGCTCACGCCGCTGGAGACCAGCTGTGGACAGACCAAACTGGCACGTCAGACGTTATACCATTCAACAAAGAGGATCTTCCACACTGACTAGGACATATTTTTTAAGAAATCTCTCACACACACACACACACACACACACACACACACACACACACACACACACACACACACACACACACACACACACACACACACACACACACACACACACACACACACACACACACACACACACACACACACACACACACACACACACACACACACACACACACACACACACAACAAGCTTTCCAGTCACACCGTGTGTAGTTGTAGTAAGGTGTGACTGATGGGGCTGAGTCCAAATAATCGATTAATCGTTCATGACCGTCATGTTTTTGGTCATTAATAAAATGTGGTCAAAATTACGGTCATCATTTTTTTTAATCCAAATAAACACAATTTAAAAAAATATGTAAATTGAACGGAACTGTCACGCATCATCAGTTCTGTAGCGCTATATTGATTGGAATGGGGGCTAAATCAGAGTGTCAAAAGCAATAGAATTGTGGTCTTTACCATTGTTAATTCAAATAAAAACGTCCATTTTAAAATGTTGGAATGAAACCTTTCAGTAAGAATGTCGGCAAAAAACGAGTAATTCATGAATCATTCATACCACCCACTGATTAATCAACTGTGAAAAATGTGAGTTGTGCGCGTCCCTAGGGACTGACCGTCCTCATCATGTCCTGCAGGACGCTGGTCTTGGCCGTGTCCCCGGAGAAGTGGGCTCCGTGGGAGGCGGGCAGGGCCTCCCCCAGCATGTATAGCAGCCGGATGCCCACCTCCACCTCCATGAAGGGAGCCGTCTGCCAGTTCCTGAAACCACAGAATCACTCCATATATAAACAGCACAAAACAAGAGTCGTGATGAATTGTTCTCATAGACGGTGAGGTGGGGTATGGATGTTAGGGGTCTTACTGCATGGTGAGGTGGGTATGGATGGATGTTAGGGGTCTTACTGCATGGTGAGGTGGGTATGGATGGATGTTAGGGGTCTTACTGCATGGTGAGGTGGGTATGGATGTTAGGGGTCTTACTGCATGGTGAGGTGGGTATGGATGGATGTTAGGGGTCTTACTGCATGGTGAGGTGGGTATGGATGGATGTTAGGGGTCTTACTGCATGGTGAGGTGGGGTATGGCTGGATGTTAGGGGTCTTACTGCATGGTGAGGTGGGTATGGATGGATGTTAGGGGTCTTACTGCATGGTGAGGTGGGTATGGATGGATGTTAGGGGTCTTACTGCATGGTGAGGTGGGGTATGGATGGATGTTAGGGGTCTTACTGCATGGTGAGGTGGGGTATGGATGGATGTTAGGGGTCTTACTGCATAGTGTTGTTGAAGACCCTGCGCACAGCTTCCAGTAGCAACTCAGGGGAGACCTGGGCCAGACGGTCCAACAACATCTTCAGCTGCTTCCTGTACTCCACAAACATGGCCTCGTCCTCCCCCTGAAACACAGAGGAAGAGAGAGAGGGAGAGAGAGAGAGAGAGAGAGAAAGAGAGAGAGACAGGGAATCCTTAGAACGCTCATCGTTGTTTTTTGCCTCATAAAAACGTCAAACTTATTTAACAAAAGAAGTTCACCTCGTTTTCAAAATTGTACTCGTCGTCATACGTCAGTTTCTTCATGACGGCGAGCATGATTGCCTGTTGTGAAAGAGCAGGTAAGCATATTACACCTCAGTCAGACTTTCTATTTACCATTACAGAACATATTTCCAAGATGAGTTCTTATGAAATCTCACCTCAACATTTGTTTTCTGCTGGTCTGTCAGTTGGGGTAGCTGAAAGGGAAAAACGTCATATTAGACCGAAGAAAACATCAGAGAACAATACGAACGTCAGCCCTACGTGGCTGTTATCCATATTAACTAATAATTGGTGGGGTCTCATGTCTACACCTTGGCCATGTCCCAGTACTCTTCAATGGCTTCCTCTTCTCCTCCTCTTACCTGCATGCTATTAGGCCAGTCTGACCCCTTTGAAAATTAAGGAGATGGAAAAAAAGAATTCCTTTAAAAAAAAAAAATTAGCAGTCTATAGCAGTGGCCTTGTACCCCCCTAACCTAATCTAAGGGAACGTGACCGTTGCGAGTTCGACACCTGCGAGCGTCGCCAACCTGTTTGAGCACGTGCAGGTAGTCGTAGCAGAAGCCGACGATGTTGGCGGAGATGTCGTCGTCCTCGTGCACCAGCAGCTGCAGCAGCAGCGGCACCTTGGCCTCCACCGCCTGCAGCGTCTCCGCCGCCGCCTTCACGCTGCCCGCCTTGGCCAGCTTGGACCAGCTCAGCACCAGGGACTGGCCCATCCCGTTCACCAGCCGCGAGAACTTGGCCAGGAAGTCCACGTCCTCTTCCTGAGAGAGAGGGGGAGAGAGAGAGAGAGGGAGAGGGGGGGAGGGAGAGAGAGAGGAAGTGTCTTCAGCATCCATCCAGGAAATGGAGGTGTCCAGGAAGAGATAACGGTGACTTTTGACTGTTTTTCTGTGGGACTGTGGGAAATGCAGCTTGTGGCTCTGTTAATAGACGTGGTCCCTCACCTCTGCTTGATAATATCTACAGTGACCTAGAAACACAGAGGAGGCATGGGCCAACACGATCTGGTGTTTTATAAGGTCTCCCCCGAGGAACAAAGGAAGTAAGGAACACTCAGAAATAACTCAAAAAGTGTGTGTTTTCACCTGCTCCACGTTGAAGAAACCGGCAGACTGCAGCGCTTGGCACAAAGACTCCACCAACTTGGTCTTGTCCACAGGGTCCATGCCCTTGTTGATGATCTCAAACAGGCAGTCGCAGGCTTCCTCCCTCAGCTCCTCCACAGACATCTGACTCAGCAAAAGGTTCACAAACCTGGCAACCCAGAAGCGTACGCACTACTTACACGTTCAACATCAAGATACCATCATTACGAGCAACCATAGAAATGGCCGAAAATCAGACACAGCAGAGGCAATGTGTGTCACATACGTAGAGTCCTACAACTACAAGCATCTCCTCTGGTCCCTAGCTGCATCCCCACAGACACACCAACCCTGGCTGACCTGTCGTTGGCGATGAGGTTGAGGTCGATCCAGGACACGTAGGCCCCCACCACCTCCAGGCACTGGCAGGTGAGCTCCGGGTGGGACTGCTGGTAGGCCTGCAGGATCTGGAACCAGGACTCCACCAGGCTGGGAATGCACTGCTTCCGCATGGAGTCTTTGATCAGGGTGTTCCTGCGCGTCTCCTATGGCGTGAGACAAGGATCATCATTTAATAAGCACTCAAATACGACACGCGGCCCTTTGTGCGACAGGCAGAAATTCAAACGGCGTAAAAGCCATGGAAGATGTCGGGATGTCACAGGGTTCACACAACATCCGTGGGCAAACTGAAAATTGTGTGTGGTTTAACCAAAATTATAGATTTGTATTTTCTTATCCTGCACCTGGCCTAAAGTACAGGTTGGATGTGCAATTATTGTAAGCAAGTGGCTTTGGAGAAACGCGTCTGCTAAGCGACGGTAAAGTAATCAGACAGGAAGGCTAGGGGGCGGGGCGGGGCAGGGCGGGGCACCTTACCTCTGGGGAGTGGAGGATATCCCTGTCCACCACCTCGGCGTCGATGGCCATGAGTGTGCGCAGGTAGACATCCACTCCGTGGGGGTTGAGCCCCACCAGGGACAGGATGTCAAAGAAGAACTTGGGCCAGAGGGTCAGGTACTCCATGACGAAGGTCAGGGCGAACACCTGGGCGGCCTTGTTCCTGATGAACGGCTTCTCCGGCTGGGCATTCATCAGCTGGGGGGGGGGATATCATCATTGAACGAGAGCTAGTTGGTTCAGTCGAACGTGGAACATATAAACTTGATGAGAGAGAATAGGCCGATTTTGACCAGTGAAAATCCATAAGACTAATTGACAGTCGCGCTGTCAAAAACCAAACATACCTGACACTGGAGCCATTTCATGAGCGTTTCTCTGATGAGCTGCTGTTGGACAGCGCTGAGGCCTGCGTGCCTAGGACAACGCAGAAAACATATTCAGAGACTTTCCATTAAGGGTACACAATCACAACAGAGAGAGAGGGGGGAGGAGAGTTGTTATCATTCTATGCTGCTACGCTGCAGCCAGCCCCAGTCAGCCTCTCCTCACCTGTACTTGATCTGGTGCTCCAGGACTTGGAAGCAGAAGAACTTCACGTGGTCGTCACTGAGAGAGGGAATGACAGGATCACTTAGAACAAATGCAAGTCACACTAGCTGGGAAATCCATTGTTTGGCGATGCCAGACTTTGGAGATCTCTGCCGCCGAAAGTCTGGAGACATCTCCATTGAAAATCGTTGATTAGAACAGTGCCGAAAACTGACGCTACCAATCAGAGCCACTGCCTAGATCTCCAATAGGGTGAAGAACCCGCCTTACCGGAAATTATGTCCTCCAAATAAACTGGTGTGGAGAATCAAAACAAAACCAAACATTCACCGACCCATTAGGAGGGACCGCCCTAAAAATGTTGGATTATTGGTTCTGCAATGCAGGCTTTTTTTCATCTCTCAAATTGTTTCCATCCACTTTTAGCAATGAAAACTGGATGAATGTCTTCAGTTTCTAGTTGAGCGCAGCGTTTAGAGACTGACTTGTGAGTCTAGGAAATCTAATCCACAACGTTTTGTAAAGCGAGATTGACTCGTGAGTCTAGGACATCCACAACTTTTTGTTGAGTGAGTTGGAATCTTATAAAGCTGTGTATAGGCTTGTGACTAGTGGTCGACCGATTAATCGGTTTTGCCGATTATTCAGCGCCAATAGGACATTTTTTTAAACTATTGTTATGGGCTGAACTAAGCTCCGATAGTGGCCGATGCCCAATGTAAATGGACCATATTCAAATGATGTAGGCCCAATCCACCAAATCACACTTAAGGATGTTCCGTTTCATTTTTTTAGCTATTAGGCATATTGGATTAATTGACAAGGATCTGGACTGCAGGCACTCATCAACTGACGAAAAGGAGTAGGCTACTCCATTTGAACTTGATTGAAGACAAAAATAAAGACAAGGGGGGATTTTAACTAAATGTCCTGGATATAGCCTACTCTTGGGTGCGAGGAAGACAATCTTAGAGATTCTCACCAGTGAATCATTCATAGAGGAAATGAATAGTGAAGGAAATAGGTTATGCACTGTTAGACATGTAGGCCTAACAGGTGACAGAGGGCAGGTATGTGCAGGTACTGTAGTATTGGCTTACACCTGAGGCAAGAAACATGACAGGTATGTAGGCCTGATCCCTGTGAGTTTTCATTACTCTTTGCTTTTTAGCCTACTTTGAGTTTGATTATCCAGATGTATTTATTTAGGTACTTATTTAGGTATTGTTTTTTTCTTTCTATCGGCTGATTAATCGGCTATCAGGTTTTTCCTGCTCCAAACTATATCGGCCTTAAAAAAAAATCCACTTTCGGTCAACCTCTACTGGTGACAGAACGACGAGGCAAAGCTTCCATCTGTGCAGTCTGTAATCTCACTTATACACATGATGTCATGTCAACAGACGTCTGCTGCAGCTCACCTGTAAACCCCTTTGGCCAGGGCCTCAGCACACACCTCCCAGCCCCCCTGGGACTCCTTCAGCTGCTCAAAATAAACCATTGCCTGGGGAGAGGAGGGGAGACGTGAGAGAGAATGTCACATATACAGAGCCTCAGAGGGGGGCGAGGAGTGAATTACACCTACTGAGTGTGAAAGAGACAGAGGGGATGCAGGGAGACTAACCTACTACTGAATCTTACACATAAGCTTCACATTCTTTCGCCCACACCACTCATGAAGGGGAGTAGAAAGGATACACTTGCAGCCTGCCTCAAGGGCATGGCGATGATGTAGGTGTTTGAACACAGAGACATACCATACAGTATATATGATACAGTATCCATCTCAACATGCCATGCGTTTTGGAAAGGAAACACGAGCTACATTGCTGTTGGGTTCACATGCTGCCCTCATCTGATATGTAAATAAATAAGATGGGGATCTAGACCAATTTGAATCCTCAGTCAAATTTATAGAACATTAATCATACAGATCATTTAAAGTTCTGCCTTAACATGCAAAAAAGACAGTCTTGATATGTAAAACAACATCCAACAGAGGCTCACATTAGCTAAATGCTGAAAGGCAGCAACGTTCTGATCCTTGTATCAGAGCACATGAGAAGCAGCTATTCACAGATACCACATCATTTATAATTCAAATCTGTGAAATCAAAGTAGGCCTATCCATGTTCAGTAGAAGCACACTGTCCAA
Organism: Borostomias antarcticus; assembly: GCF_949987555.1. Taxonomy (NCBI): domain Eukaryota; kingdom Metazoa; phylum Chordata; class Actinopteri; order Stomiiformes; family Stomiidae; genus Borostomias; species Borostomias antarcticus. Next base: position 5,240,994 of record NC_140246.1, read on the forward strand.
GGTATTCAACATGGCTACAGAGCTATGATTATAAACACCCTTTGAATATCCATTATATTAAAATAAATCCTTCTCAAAAGACCCTCTCGTGCATGTAGCCTAGGAAAGGGCAAACCAGGTCCGACACACAGATCCTCGTTAGGAATGATGGACTTTCCTATCTTTAACCCTTCCTACGGTCATCAGGAGAGTTTACCAAAAATGTCAATCATTTTTAATGATCGTACAGTGAGCCTTGTTCAGCCACAATGCACGTGTGTGTGCTGTACGTACACACACACACACACACACACACACACACACACACACACACACTCTTACCCTCTGCCTGTAACAGGCATCGGCATTGGGGTTGAGTCCCAGCAAGGCCTGTTCGTCCATGATAGCAGCTACAGACTGGCAGGCCATTCGTAGGTTAGCTTGGCACTCCTCTCTTCTACCTGCAAGCAAGTCTTCCACATCTGCACACACACATGCACACACACAAACATAATGCACACACACACACACACACAAACAGAATGCACAAGGGATGGTCAGTTGAATGAGTGTGCCAGTAAAGCCCCCACAGGATCATCATAAAGACCCCGGCAGTCTCCGTGATCACAGCCCGTTTCAGATGCCGCCTTCAGGCAAAATAATCGGCCTGTTGCCACACACGCACACACACACACATATATACACACTCAGACTGTGCATACACAAACACCCGCTTAACATGCACATTTACAATTTTCTCACACTATTGTGTCATATTGTACTGTATTTATTATTATTATTATTTTGGATTATTATTCTGTTGTTGCTGTAAAGTTGAGCAGCCGGAACTCAAGAAGTTTACTCTCTTATACTTGTATAAGGTATGTAACAATAATGATTGTTGATATATGACTGTTGGATAGCCCGATGTTTGCCATGTAAACATTTTTAACATGCTGTGTGTATTAGTCACCCTTTTAACTGCCAAATGTGACACTGTCACTTCCATCAGGTGCTAAAATGTTCAACAAATAGGCTACAATAGGGCTACTGCTTACACCAGTATCGTTAGAGCTGGACACTGCCCAGTAGGTGAACACGAGCTGGACTCACCTGGCTGTGCCGCTGCACTGTGACAAGAGTTTACGCTGAATCAACACAAGCAAAACAGTGCTGTTTGTTGTTGATGGGACATAGTCTGAAGTTGGCCTCTCGAAATGGTTGAACAATAGACACAATCTGACCAGCCATCAGACAATATAGCGAACAGTTTCATGATCCGCATCGCCTGATGCAACATGGCTACAATATTTTGACCACGATGTCTGTTCCTTGCTTCGCATCAACTCTGGGCACATAGCTACTAGCGTTAGCACTAGCTAGCTACGCGTTAGCTAGCTACCTGCCAAGCTGTCAAGATGGCACAGAGTATATGTAACGTTAGTTGTCTATGATTTTTTTTTTTGTTGGGGGGGGGCAGCCACTTCCTTTATAGCCATCACAGCAAGACTTAAAAGATGTAACGTTACACACAGGTTTATTACAAAACGAACGTCAACATTCACCCTGATTACCGTTACTGACTATAGTGGCTAAAATGTAGCTCCGCTCACGTGAGCTAAACACCACCACCGTTCCTCCGAAAAAAGTTAGCTAAGACACTGCAAATACGGATTAGATAGCTAACTGACCCAACGCGCTACTTTAACTACCTACAGCATACATTGGATTAATTTAGTTAGCAAGATACAATTCATTTGACACGTTTTGTCATTACCACTTGCTAGAAAGACTCACTGACGAGACGACAGTCAAAGCTTCACGAGTTGGGCACCGGTGTGGATCAGCACGCTGCTTCAACAGTGGGAGGAAGCGAGACTAGCTCACCAGAACTGCGAGGCCCAAACATAAATATATAGGATCTATATTTTCAAGAGCTCACCGTAATAACAACTTTATCGCATAGTCCCCTGTCGTCAGTTTCCCCAAGTAAACAGAAATGTCCAGCACGCAGATGCAAGCTGGGTTGTCTGTCTAGCACACCTCGACCAGCCACGGAGGGACAGAGCGGCGTGTCGACTCGGCGGAAATGGCACGCGCCATATCACAGGAAGACAATATGTAATTCTGTAATCATTATAATAATTAATTAGAATTTACTACAGACATCATTATTTTTATGTTTAATATGAAAATCATATTAGAATAATGCACACGAGGTATAACATACATACCTCGAAAATAAATAGCTTCTTCAATGTATTTGCTTATTAAAACCTAATTCTGTTGATCATGAGAAATAAGAAAATACTGAGTTGAGGGTCTCAGACATGGTAATGGTAAATTAAAACAAATTGGTAAATCAAAAGCATCCATTCTTTATTAGTGTTATTGCCATATTGATTATATTTTATTAACTGCTAATCTATTTTACACAGCTGAAATCCCTCCTAACACTACTGTACTTGCACATTGTGGTCCAATAAAGGATTATAATAAATAATGTTGTTTCAAATAATCTTACAATTTTCTCCTGCAACATGTCATCTTTTTCAGGCGCACCAATCAGAGAAAGGAAAGTATTTAAGACTGCCCTCCTTTCTACTTTACGTGCGCATGCGCCGACCTTCCCCTTCCTCTTTTACAGTGGCCGTCAGCGAGAGGCACCATGAAGGCGTCTGGCACAGTACGTAAAAACCTCTGTTTATCGTTGCGATGCATCATAAAGTCTAATATTAGCGTATATTCGAGTATATAAAGTCATTGTAGATTGACGAGAATAACAAAAGTGTACGAAAGTAAAGGTAATCATTGGTGTTTCTGCGCTTATAAGACGGATGCCCGTGGGTTCCCAATATGGCGTCTTAATGTGCAGTGTTGAGCCATGTGCATGTGGACGGTGTGGAAGCGGCGGAGCTAACGTTAGCTAGCTAGCTATTAAAGGTGCTCAACGTCCGTGGAGACAGAAATACGCAGTCTACCTAACAGCAGCTAGATATATGTAATTCCTCATGAAGGTGTCTCTACCCTTTTTAATATGACCAAATGCCCGATGAATGCCGTCTCTTGATCGTGTCATGGCATTGCTAGCGAGCTAGCTTTACTTGCTAGGCCCAACTCTACTGTCTAGGTGGTCGGATCGCTAGCTAGCTAAAGTAAAGGACGTTAGTTGGGTAGCTAGCCGCCCGTTCTGAATCAACTCACGATGTGGTATTTGCTACAACGATGTGGTATTTGCTACAACTCATAGCCAAGTTAACTTATATACACAACGTTAGGCAGTATTATGCACGGCCTAGCCATGTCAGTGGCTAATAGCTAGTCGGCTACAAGCATGCACCCAAACCCAAGGATCATGTCAAAACAATGATACGATCTAGTGTGGTGTGCTAAAATCAACCAGTACCTTGTCGCCTTTCTCTGATGCTGCAGTGCCTTTGAAAGTGAATTCAAGGTTCTACACGTTCCAATAAGGAAAGTTGTGTGGCGGTGTTAGGTGTTTCCTTAGATGTTTTACTTAATATCTGTCCCCCTCCTCTTCACAGCTTAGGGAATACAAGGTCATTGGGCGCCTGCTGCCCTCTGCCAAGAACCCCACTCCCCCTCTGTACCGCATGAGGATCTTCGCCCCCAACCATGTAGTGGCCAAGTCTCGCTTCTGGTACTTCGTCTCCCAGCTGAGGAAGATGAAGAAGGCCAATGGAGAGACCGTCTACTGCGGCCTGGTGAGTGTGTCAGAGTGGATGGAGAACACAGACGGGTGGAAAATGTCTTGCGACCACCGTAGAACCTCAGACATCTGAACCTCGAGAGATCTGAACCTTGAGAGGTCTGAAAAGTCTAACCGAACGGGTGTCAAAACTGGAAGTGGGTGTCAAATTGAACATTTTACTGTAACATGACAAAACGGCTAGCACAAAACGCAAATGTAGTTGGTTTTGATTGCAATTTCAGTGCCTTACCGATTGTTAGAGGGTATTTATTGATTTGATCAGTGTTTACGAAATGCATTCTATTTTGTAAAAGTGATGTATTTTGACGTCACTTTCGGAGAGGTGACAGTTTCCGTCAATTTCAGAGGTCCGAACGGCCCTCATTCCTGGTGGGTTTGGATCTGAGGTTCTACAGTACGTTATGTGCTGCTATTGGAAATGTGTAAATCACACTTCTATCTGACCTAAACAAAGGTAACTTATCTAGACATGACCTCATTAAGGCATGACCTTGTTACCTGTTGCCCACCTGTAGTGCATTTGTATGGTGCAGTATTTATCATGCAATAATCAATGCTGATTTTAGGTATGAGACTCCTTAGAAGTTGCTATAATGTCTTAAGATGTTACCTTCCTGTAACTAATATTTCTTCCCTCCTGTGGCGCTTCAAGGTGCACGAGAAGACACCCCTTAAGGTGAAGAACTTTGGCATCTGGCTGCGTTACGATTCTCGTAGCGGCACCCACAACATGTACAGAGAGTACAGGGACCTGACCACCTCTGGAGCCGTCACACAGTGCTGTAAGTACTACCCCCCCCCCCCACACACACACACAAGCCTAGCCTCGACGGGCGCTTTCACAATAAGCCACAACTGAATTGGACCATGTCATCCCTCTTTGAACTAAGGTTACCAGGTTGTCCGTTAGCACTAGTACTGCGGCACCAGCACTGGTCCTGGTAGTATGTGGCTAGCGAGATTGACCCCTGATGTAGATGGTGGGACAGATGGGACATCATATACCTCCGTTTGGCATACGCACACAAACCCAAAGATCATTATCACTGTGTATAATGCTCTTGTCATGTGTGCATAAATCAAGAGTACCTTGTCGCCTTTCACTAGCTGATGTGCTGATGGAAGTGAAATCAAGGTTCAACATGTCCTGCTGTGTAAAGATACTTTGAATAGAAAATATTGTTTAATGGATCCGCTCAATGAGGGTGGTTGCCAATGCCATTCTTGTGGTTTAGTGACCTGATTTGTTGTTTTCTTTCAGACCGGGATATGGGAGCCCGCCATCGTGCCCGCGCCCACTCCATCCAGATCATGAAGGTTCAGGAGATCGCTGCCAACAAGTGCCGCAGACCTGCCATCAAGCAGTTCCATGTATGTGACAGGACGAGCTTTAGTCTAAACCCACCTGCCTCGTGCTGGTGCCTCTTTCAGAGAACATGCTTCAGCTGCATGGCTCATGGTATCATTTTGAGCAAATGTGATGGTGAAATGGGAAAAGGATGTACTGATGACTTATGCAAGCGGGTCTCTCTCTGGACTGGCTTTATTTTAGTCTGCTCCGGTTAAAAGCCCGCCAGAGAAATGCCAGATTCCTCTTCCAGATTTCTAGTTTCTCATCTTCAAACCTGGCGGTTTTGAAACTGGCAACATGTTGTGGCATCGGCCGTGATTTTGTTGATAAATCCAGAAAAAATGTTGGCTTTCTAATGTTATTTTTGCTGATGGGGCAGACTCAAATGAAATACTTTTCTGACTGACTTTCCACCATGTCTCTTCCTGCAGGACTCCAAGATCAAGTTCCCCCTGCCCCACAGGGTGCTGCGTCGTCAGCACAAGCCCCGCTTCACCACCAAGAGACCAAACACCTTCTTCTAAAGGAATTCTGTCTGTGTTCACTTTGCGGGAAAATAAAATTTCATATACAGAAAAGAAACCAATATTGTCTGATTTTATTATGTATAAAAATATAAATCAATTATTTCTATGTAAAATGTGAAATGTAATGAATTGGTGAGTTAATTATATGGTCTGTATTAAGGAAATATTGACTAGTCTAGAATTGTCTTTTAATGAGTTGGCAGATGACTCAATGTGGCTAAACTGGACTACATGAAGTGTTCTAGCTGACACCACTTCCAAAACACCACAGCCTGCTACTCTAAAGACACTAAGGAACTGGAACTCGATGTATGATAATGGTGAATGATACCCCTAAAATGGTTATTACATTATGATGGATCAATGTCCTGCAACTAGATTAGTTAGAAATAGTCATGCATGCAAAATGTGTAACCTAAGCATACCACAAGGTGGCAGCATTGAGCTATGTGGATCCGGTATGTCTCCACACCTGCATTTCCCAAATCCTGCCACGCGATGCCAGTCTTCCTTTTAGGAAAGTTGAACAAATTAGGATACAATCATTGGTCATTTGAGTTATCAATAATGACAGGGTAGTATTTTTCGTTTTTTAGATGTCTATGGGTTTTGATTGTGTAATGATTAGTATGACTGCGTGTGTTCTGAAACTTTGCACAATTGGCCCCTGACAACCTATCCTGTTTTCAGCTCTTGTGATACCCCAGATTACCTGTGCTATGCTATAGATTAGGATACAAATATACCATATGTGGGTTTGTTTAGAGTGGTGAGGGTTGACTTTGTCTTACATCTGTGGAAAATCACCTTTTCCATTGTATTATGATAATACTACGTAAATAGTTTGCATGATAGTATGAACATTTGTGATGAAAAATAATTAAATTTTTATTAATTTGTAATATTAAATAAATAAAATTACAAGGTTGGAGACAGCCCAAGTGGGGCAACATGATTTAGTAGCCCACTGTGCCCTGGGCATGTCATGCTGCGGGCTCAGCCTTTGTGGGTGTGGTAGGCTGTGTTCGTTACCAGGGGGGTGGGGTGAGGAGGACCCTCCTTGCGTTCGTGGGTGGGTGAAGGTAGGAGATGCCGTATGAAGGGGCTTTCTGAGGGAGGAAAAACATTTGGCTTGAATTTCCTTCTCTTTTTTTGCCAGACAACGTCCAAAACATGTAAAACTACTATGGATATCAGAAAAATATAACCAAGGTGTAAAATGTAACATTACTCTAGCAATAACACAACAAAAACGAGGTTCAGAGTGGAGGCGCGGGAGGCTAGTGGTGAGATTGTTAATCAAATTCGAGTATGCAGGTCACATGTTTATGAGTCAGATTGTACGATTATAGTTTTCTTAGTGGCAGCATTTTCCATTATTTGTGAGCAAGTAGCCTATTAAAACACACTTCTCACAGGAAACAGATTATGGGTTCAAAAATCAATTCGATACAAAGCAGAGCAGTGTATATTACATGTTTTTATGGAGGGAAGTAAAACATTGTTTGGAATACATTTAAATGTTCTACAGTTTTTTGACTGCAGCTCAGAGAGAGTGGTGCTTCCCAATGGAAGTCGTTGCGAAGCTTGGAACTGGGAGCTTTGAGGTCATTAAATATAATTGGCAGTGCATTTGAATAGACTAAAATGGTTAAAGTAGACTGGCTCCGTGGATGAAATTGTGTCATGAAACAAGTTATGAAACAAGGGGTGCTGATGGCTCTCAGACATTATGCCAAGCTGTAGTCATCACATCATTTGAATCGAACTGTTCATCATAGGTGCATGATTTTCAAATCAACTCACCATGTACACCGAGTTAAAGTTCTTGTCAAAAGCTGAGTGCAGAGCTCCCATGGCAACCTGCAGTCTGTGAGAAAGGATGACATCACTTGTCAAAGGGACAGTGTCACCTGTCCTAAAGATTAACACACGTCTATTATGTCAGCTATAGGATAGCACCTCAGGACAAGTTAATCATACAGTACATATGCCTGAGAGGGACCGCACACAAGCAGACAAACACACACACTCACACACACACAGACATGCACGCACACGCACACACACGCACGCACACACACACTGGAACAGGTTGTGACTACTCACTGCAATAAAAGAGAATTACTCCCATCCCCATGTGGCCAGTCCATCTGACAAGTGTCAGTATTAAATCTTGGAAGCCACAACATGTAATTACAATATACCCCACCACATTTCAACAACAAATACTGTACAAAGCTAAATGGATAAAGTACATGAGTAATGTACATACAGTAACTAGGGCTGGGAAATGTGCACATGGCTTACTCAAAGTAGCTAGAGATAATTTAGGGAGAAGTGTCCTGGTATGGCCCCGGCGTGTTCACTTCAAACACATGGTCTGTGATTTTTCAAAGAGGAGGGATGGAGAGAAAGTCAACCGGTCGTCTAGGTACGTACGTTGTCAGTTCCTCAAAGCCCCTCGCCACCCCTGAAGCCGTTATGATGGCACCAACTGATTGTCAAAACAAAATATTTCTTTCAACTGTTCTTCATCCTCCCCCTTGGGTTTTAGTATATCATGGAGAGATTTTCCTCTCAGGTAGTTTTGGGGCAGGGTCGTCTCCTATGGGCGCTAAGGGGCTGGAGGGTAGCGGAGTCCTACCCTAACCACTGTCTGGTCTCGGCTCTTGCCAGGTGTACTGTTCTGTGGCCTGGGCGGTGGGGCTTGAGGTGGCATGGAGGCTCCGCGGATCCCCTAAGGCCCCTGGCTTTCCAGGAACTCGCCCTGGGCACAGAGTGGCGAAGCCTCAAGCCACAAGATACACAGGGGCATAAAGGCTCTTAGTGTCGGGCCTTCACAGCCCCGGCTGGCAGGCAGAGAGGGGAGCTGTGGTGGTGGTGGCCGAGGTGGGGTTTGGAGGCTTGTACGTGTTTATGGACGTGGAGGAGGAGGGATAAGCTACCTGAACAAGGGAGAGTCTAATACACACCGTCGGACCGCCCTTAGGCCATCTAGACCGGCCGGACCCCACTCCCACAGTCTAGGGTCCAGCGTTCAGGGTTCTAGGTCTAGTGATAGACTGAAGCTCAGATGATGTATGGAGTATTGCCACTGACCATGAGAATGTCTCTGACAGAGACTGGTCACCCATGGGATTCAAGGAGATTCTTCTCCTTTCAGTAATCTGGGTTAAATATAGCGACTGGAAAAGCCCCCTGGCTGCAGGCCCTTTAAAGCTCGCTTTTATTGACAACGTGGCTCTTTAATAAAAAATAAAAAAGACTTTTTAAAAAACGCTTTGTTACCGCTCCAAAAGGAGTCGAGGATTTTCCAAGGTTTCCTAACCCCTTGAAAAAGAAGTATGTTTCAAACACAAACATCCCTTTCTTAGTCTGCGGAAAGAGAAAGGGCCAAAAACAAACTCAACTATCAGCAGAGTGGCAGAATTCAAGCTGTTCCCACACACGCTACCTGAGTCACAAACTGCTGAATCAGCGCCTACACCTCAGAAGCCAGCCATTTTGATTGATTGGATTTAAAGCTGCCCAGTTTTCAGGAGACGGAGAGCGAGGAGGTGCAGGGCGAGCGCGGGGCCGAGTGCAACCCATGGCCACGGCTCCCACCGTGGAATGTGTTAAAAGCTCGGTCCAGACCAACCAAACACTCCTCCTCACTTTAATGTTGCTCAGAATGAGCCGTTGGTTTGTGTGTAGCTGGTCCTGCTGGGACCACCAGACCCACCAGAATGACAAGATCGCCAGAATGTCAGCATATGACATGATATATTACCCCACTGCACAGAGAGTACGCCAAATGTACACTACCCTCAAATGTCCCCTTTGTTGTGTGGAACAATAATGAAATAATATTTCCAAACATCACAGAGAATTATAAACACAGTTATTGCAAGTCACTGTGAACTTGATCAAAATGCCCGCCGGACAAAGTTATATTTGCCGTTGATGTGCTCTGAAATTCACTTCAAAATGATGATGGTACTGCACGCCTATGTTTGTAAAAAGGTCATAAATTGTATAAGACATGACATTTGAGATCAAAGATTTGTTTTGGTGGCAAGATGGTTTTCATAAATGGGAGAATGAGTAGGGCTGAGGGCATGTAGCAGCAAGTGTAGGACCCAAACACTGACACAGCAGGTTCAGTGAAGTTTAATCCACAAAATAATCCAAAACAGGTAAGCCATACAACAGGACATCTAGGAACACAAGGAGAAACTAACTAACACGGAACATGACAAAACGATGGACAGACAAAAGAACATTCAGATTCAGGGCTGGGATATAAAGACAAGCTAACGAGGGAGAGGAGGTGCAGGTGAGACTGATCATAACGAGAGACAGGTGTAGGCAATCAGACAACACAAACACAGAGGCTGCATTCCGAACCGTACACTTCTACTTTTTACTACTAGTACGTACTACAGCTGCCCCTAGAAAGCATGTACTTTGCCCACAGAATGCATCCAATTCGGACACACCACTTTGCCATAACATAGCACCTTGAAATTTGACCTCATCTCTCACTGTCCATAAAGCGACATTAGTCCACAGCTGGGATTCATCAAAACACCTGTCTGTCACGGCGTGACTTGCACATGTGACATAATTTCCTCTGCGCACTGGATTGTGGGTCACAATAGCCAGAAAAGTGTGCTGGCTTGCATACTGCAAAATACGACCGGATGTAGTAGGACATCCTGGTATTTTGGGCGTACTGCATGTGGCATACTATGTATTGGGACATACTACATCAGTTTTTGGCATACTATATATTATGGAAGTATGTGATTCAGAACACAGCCAGAGAAACCAACAGGCAGACACACAAGAACAGGCGTCAGGCCGCTAGGGAGCAGGGTGGAGAGTGATATTCGGCGTCTTACTGTAACTCTAAAGGAAGTAACTTTTAATAATATGTGCTCTTTCTCTGATCTCCTTATCAGAAACACCCTGCATGTCTGGCTGGACTCAGTGAGAACAAAGACTGCACAGGAGAACAGCGAAAGCTGGCAGGTGTCACCCTCTGTGTGATCTTTCAGCGATGGACAGGGTAGTTCATCGCCACCTTTGAGCTCGGTCCAAGTTTGACCAGTTCCCTGGCCCCCTTCCCCAGAACTGTCCCACATTGCTTCCCACCTCGGGCTCAAGAAAGCTGGACCCTTCCTCACCTTGTATGAAATAGCCAGTGCTCTTTCATCTCAAATATAATTTTGATGAAAAAGGCTGTCGGCTAGAGAAGGAGACCAGCATAAAGGGGCAAGCTGGACACACAGAGAGTGCATTATTCTCAAGTCAGGACGCTCACGAAAAACCTCGACACAAACCAAGAGAGGACTTTGAACCTTGAGCCCGTCAGTATCTGTTACAATGATCCACTTCACAGGCTCGAAGAGCGGGGCTTTGGCAGTGTCTGGGACGAGGGGGGGGGGAGAGAAAAATCAGCCCCTAATCGTGGCGCCGGGATGCTTGGGAATGGATAAGCGAATAAGATGAGGGAAGATGGGATTGCGAGGAAGGCCAGTGTGCTATCCCTGCACAGCCGCATACTTGTGTATTTTCAAACGCTCAATTTGACAAGAACTTAAAGAAGATCACACATAATGACTATAGAGAAAGTGCCGAAGGCTGACGGGGTATTGAGATTGAGCGCTTCTCTCACGTCCTTGCGTTGGGAGAGAGAGCAGGCATCCGGGCTGCATCCTTAGGCCAAATTCAGGCAGGAATATAGAATATCCTCCATTCCATTATACCGACAGGGGAGGGAATAAAAAAAAGAGAGTGGGAAAGAAGTGAATTCTCTTACAAGCCCTGTCCTGAGATTGGGAGGTTGGGGGTTCGATCCCCGGCCGAGTCATACCAAAGACTTTAAAAATAATGGGACCCAATCCCTTCCTGCTTGGCACTCCGCATCAAGGGTTGGATTGGGGGTAGGTCCGCGTGACATACTAGCGTCATGTCCAGGTGGTGTACTTCAAGCTGCCTCACGCTAAGGAATCAAGAGATAGGCTCCTGCCCTATGGGCCATTAGGCTTGAGAACCAATGGTTCTCAAGGATACTTACTTACTTACTCCTTTATATGAAAGTGTATTTAGTAAAAAAGCACCCAATGCCATTGCTTTGCTGCTGCTCCATATGTATGGCGAGCCCTCAAGACCCAGATGGTGATGGGGCAACTTTATGTCATTTGTGTGGCAAATGTACCACCGCAAACCTCCCTGGCATCTGTTTCAGGTTGACAAGACAAAGAGCCCATTTGTTACACCCTTCTCCTCCACGCAACTCTCCATCCCACGATGTCAAGACGAGCAACAACAAACAAACAGCAGATCACATCCAGAAAGCCATCTGGATCAGAGAAAAGGCAAACACGTTATTTCACTTCAGCTGAGATCAGTGTCACATGCATCCAGTTGTGCTCTTTGTGTTCGCTGGACTGCCTTTTACCCTTCAGCTCTGCAACATGTTTCCAGCAGCTCTCTGCCGCGCAGGAGGGCTGCCAACAGCTCATTGGCTGACGCCGGAGGGCTGCCAAAAGCCCATAGGCTGACGCAGCAAGGCCACAACAGCCCATTGGCTGACGCGGGAGGGCTGCCAAAGGCCCATAGGCTGACGCAGGAAGGCCACAACAGCCCATTGGCTGACGCGGGAGGGCCACAACACAAATCGGCAAAAGGGACCCATGTCAATGCATCAGACCGCATGTGAAATTAAAAAAGAGGGAGACGCTTGGTCGACGTGGGAGAGTGTATGAAACTGATCGAAAATGAGCTGAGAATCTGTCTGGAGGACAACATCTGCTGAAACATGCCCCTACCGTTAATACGCAGGGAAACAATGGGTCTTCTGTGGGCCGTCCACAGCCCCTGAGCAAAGTGCTCAGTTTAAAGACAAACGCCTTCCTGTGACTCCGCTCATATAACGTAATGACATATCAATATCTCCCATGCACTGTATAAAAAGAGAGTGAGAGAGAGCAGAGTTAAGATAGGCTACCATAAAAAATAGCTCACAGCTAAGCCACAAAATATCACTTAGGCCGACTGAAAAGGTCGGGCCCCAAAATGGAGAGTAAAATGGGATAGCAAAAAAAAAGGGTTGTTTTAATAAGAAATGTGAAATATAAATGGCTGGGCAAGAGTCGAAGGCAGATTATGATGAAACATGGCTGTCCGGATGTAAAGGGGCCTAGACGGACCGAGTGAAGTGAGCAGTTCTTCACGGCGAGGCTGGCAGGCCGGCCTGCCTACAGGCACGAGGATCACCGCTAAGACCCACACAAACAAGGCCGCCAAACCTCCACAAAGCGCAATACCGGGGGGCTGTTCTGTTCATGATGTGCGAGTGAGCACACTGCAGTTGCTTCGTTCTTGTCAGAAAGAGTTTTCTGTTTCCTCTGCCTTGCAAAAATAGCTTGTTGTGGTTTATGATAAATTAATAACACATACATCTGTATGAATCCTCAATCCACATCAAAGGCGTGCGCTCTATGAGCAGAAACTGATCCTATAAACTCAGACTAGCTTTTTATGCAGCCATACAATAGAACGCTTCGCACTTCAAAAACTACCAGATTAATCCAGCCAGTAAGTTTGCAGAGAATGGTAATATTCAGGGGGAAACTATTTGGCTGGAAGGACACTCATACTTTGACGGGAACCAGACTCAGACAGCGGGAGGGAGACCATCCTCCTCTTGCCATTGGTGCAGAATAGGCCCCCCTGTAAGTATGAGGGACTGACTACCAAGGACTAAGTCCTCTGACATCATGTAGACCCTTTCGCGTTGCAAAAAGCACCATGGAAAAGTATGATTCTCTCTTGGCTGCTAGCAAGCCCTTTATTCAGAAGTCTGAAATGCTCTCTGTGACAGGAACCTGTGAGAATAGTCCACATTCACGCACACACACACACAGTTTTTCCATCCTTATGTAGCTAATACATTTCAGAACATGTTGTTTAAATTATGTACTGCCTACTATATATAGCCGTCACTTTAAAAAAAGCGCTGTCAAGTTTTTTTCTCTCTTCTGTTTTCCTTACGATAGAATAATGGAATAGCTGTCAAGAGTTTTGAGCGTAATTAGAATATTGAAAATGGCCGCCCGTTTCCTTTCTCGAGCTGGAATGAGGGATTATTCCAGAAGTATGTGGCGGCGATGCGTAGAACACAGACCACACCTAGCGCGGCTGATTGGTCGGTGACGTCACAGCCCCGCTATGTTCTCACACAGCGGCGTGTCACAAGCAGCGCAGGTCGATTACATTTCCCGTCCATCACCTTCCTTGTTTCGTGGGGCGTCGGTAACTAAGGAGCTCTGGGCCGTGACGTCCGCACGGGGAGGGCGAGGTGTCACTTCTCTGCTCCGTTTGTCACACGGACGCGGCTGGAGGTCCGGGAGGGGCACGCTGGCTGTTGGCTCCCTCCCCGGGGCCTGACTGGGCGCAGGTGTTTCTCCGTCGGCCACCCACACCTCTCCAACCCTGGGCTGGACCCCAGTCATGTGCCAGCAAGCCTCCTGGCTGTTCCGGGCATGCGCCTCCCTCCCTCCAACCCCCCCCCCCCCCCCACACACCCCCCTTATAGCTTTGACATATAGCATGCATGTCAGTCAGCAATTGGTCTTGCTCCAAGAAAGCATCCCTCTTACTATGAAGTCATATGGCCTATTTGTTGATGGCCCAATGTGAGGAGTGGAGAGTAGGCCTACATACAGTAGTAGGCCCTGGTGGACCCATAGCATAGCTGTAGCATCCTTCACAGTGCAGGAAGTAGATTGGATTTGGAGTAACAGCAAGTCGGATATTCACTAACACACAAACACAAGACGCACACATACACACCCACACGGGCGCGTACACACACACACACACACATTCCATTCAATAGTCTGCCTTTCGTCTTTGGAGCGGTCCACAGACCAGAATCATTACCAGTGAAATCAAGGAAATCCTGGGTTGGCGTCCTCTTGCCAAGCTCCCACATGTGTTTTCCCTTCTCTGGACCAACGGGTTTTGCACATCCCTGGACACTTGGAAAAACTTGGCCTTCATCTGAATGCCCACAGAGCAGCAGTGTTCCAGGGTTCATCTTGTAACCAATGCTTTGATCTTCGGCCCGAGAGGAAAACAAAGCCAGAAAAAGGCATTGATTCCCCAACATCAATGCAAACAATAACGTCCCATGACATGATGTAGGCCTACGCAGAGGGGCCGGCGGGAGTTACTGTGGATGCACATTCATCACTACAGAACAAGTCATGTACAGTAACACCTGCGATGGAGTGATGTCACCTTGCCAACACCTCCTCTATCTCTTCTAGCGATTTCTTTGGTTTTAGACTCGGCCCACATCAAATATTTACGGAAGAGCATTAGGGCCAACAGTGGAGTTTTTTTTGTTTTTTTTTAAGCTTCTGAGTTTAAAGTCAGAAATTCTGAGTTTTTTTCTCAAAAATTCTGACTTTAATCTCAGAAATTCTGACTTTAATCTCAGAAGTTATTTCTGACTTTTTTCTCAGAAATTCTGACTTTAAAGTCAGAAATTCTGACTTTAAACTTAAAAAGCTTAAAAAAATAATAAACTTTAAGCTTAAAAAAATAATAAACTCAGTTCTTGGCCCTAATGCTCTTCCGTAAATATTTGATTCTCCATACTCGCTTATTAATGGAAAAGAATGAACTACTGCTAGAGAGCATGTGGAAGAAAGGGTGAAGACATTTCATTTTGGTGGGGAGTCCGGCCCATTTGAGTCTCAGAAAGCTGGGAGGCCAGATGTGAGGGGCGGTAAATGGGCTGTGTCTCATTGCTTGTCCAGGGATTAAAAATACACCGTTCTAAAATGTTGTCCATCATTTATAGACTAGCCTGTGACAATTTATTTCCAGATAGAACCCCTTTTCAGGCCAGAAAGAACCACCGTTAAGGATCCAAACAGCACCGTATAGAGCTGGAAATGGTTGTATCTTGAACCTCACAGGCCTGAAAGGGCTTCTATCTTCTCTTAAGTGGTTATATATAGCACTCTTTTTTTGAGTGTAAGGGAGTGTGGTCCTGGAGAGATCTGCTGCCTCCTGCCACTTCCAGAGTCTTTGGGCCTGCACGCTGACAGTCCTGTGCAGCGGAAGCCTCTTCTTTGGTGGGCTTGGCTCGCTCCGCAGACACGGCCGCGTTGAGCGAGTCTACCGGACGCTCTCACACTTCAAAGCCCCCATGGTGTTTTTGGAGGGACCCGGAGAGGTGCTGTCCAAGGTTGTTGGGGTCAGGGTCCATGGCCGCTTCGTTAGAACTTAATCAATGCAGCTATTACGGCCTCTGGGGAAGGGAGGATGTTGGTTTAGAGATGGAAATCTACATGCCCTCTGAAAATGTCAACAGACAGTTAAGTGCAGCTCGTTAATCCTATCAACATGCGTGAAAGTGTGTGTTTTCGCAGGCAATTAGGCAGAATTATTCAATTTGTCCGTTTTGAAAATGGTGTTTGGATAGCTAATTTGTGGAGGACATTTTCCATAGAGAGAAGAAAGACACGACTGCTTTTTGAATCGGGATTTGAGGTCCAGAATTACGGACAAAATAAACCAGATCATTGGGAGAGAAGAAATATTCTAAATTTATGTAGTCCATAAAATTCCTTGTAAGTAGGTTAGTACAAATATACCTTAATTTAATCACTTAAAATGTGTGTGTTCACAGCCCAGATGTAATTTACAGCCTTTTCCTCTATAAAAAGAGTGGATTTAGCCTACCTAACAAGGCGTTTCAGCAAAAACCTGAAATCAAGAAGTAGGCCTGGGTTATTCACACCAGTCGTCATTGCGTTCTGTAATGGATATTTCTACTTTCAGGTGAAGACAGTTGGAAAGTTTGAATGTTAATGGCTTATTAGGCCCCCACCAAAAGCTGAGATCGGACAAGAAACATTTCCTTTCAACAATCAACCCTCGCGCCAGCCACACGATTTAGTTTTAGGGCAGAGAAACAGTTATTCGTCAGTGATTTGTGGCATCCTCTCAGTGAGATTTGGAAACAATTAGCCATAATGACCTACATGTGAGAGAGGGGAGGCAGGGAGGGAGGGATTCTGAGAAAAGAGACATTGGGGCATTATAATGGACCCGTAAGTTAATTCAATCATTCATTCATTCATTCTTTCATTTATTCCCTGCAGATATTTTCGTGCCCGGTTTGACCTGTTTGTTCCGTGGACTCAGATGTTCCACTTGACCCCGTGGCAGTTGGCAAAGCCTGGCTCGTGCTCACAGTGTGAATAAGAAATACCTTCGCTTAAAACAAAACATTTGACCACAACGTAAACTGACTGAGAGCATTTCAGCCACTCCAGAAGAAGGAGAGTGGGTTTCTTTACTTCGATTGAGGGAGAGCTTGATTTGATTTCACTCCCCAAGCCTGCGTCCCGACAAAGGCTCGCTAAGCAACAAGTAAAGACAGGCAGATCAACACTAGTCATCGTGGCTAAGGGCAGAAGCACATTTACAACAGGCAGTCGACAGTTTGGACGACATCTTGTCACCGCGCCCACCGTGAAGGATGATGGTGCTGGAGGTAGAGAGAAGAGAAGACAGGATGGATGTGCCATGGAGAGGACCTAGCCAGGAACAGGGAGAGAGAGAGAGAGAGAGAGAGAGAGAGATCACACACCTCAACCCTGACACCTCATCTTCCAGACAGTCCACGCAGAGAGACTGAGACCAGCGAGTATCCAACTTAGGCTACCCTTACAGTAGAAGCTTTGCAGCATCTTTCAAAAATGTAGCTGGAATCAAAATAATATTTCTGCTGTGTTAGGTTTTATGATCTGCTGTGGTCACCGACACATCCTTCCATCAACCCCAGGCAGGCACACCACACACACACACACACACCACACACACACAGCGCTTCATCTACATAATGGCCATGTTTACACCAGTGGTTATCCAGATCGCGTGGGGTGAGAGTGAGGGCCAGCGGGCGCTAACTGACGCGTTTCCCTCCGCCTCTGAGCGCCCCGGCTCACGGGGATGGCATTTCCTTGGCCCGGCCCGACGCGGGCTTCTGCTTCTCCGGAGAGGCCTATCAGTGACACGTGCTCGGAGAACTCCCAGACTCCTCAGTGCCAGGGGGCTGCTGGGCTTGGCTCGCGTCCGCCGTCCTTCTGGTGTCTAACAATAACACCTCCAGCTGAGGGGCCAATAACTCGACACCCCCACAGCAACGGGGCCACCGTCAAGGGCAGCGAGAGCTGTCATGTTCAAACACAACCCCAGGTAACGTCTATGGTTGGACATGCCAAGCATAAATAAAGGGCCATGCACAAATGTCTGATCGGGGTACGTTCAACAGAGCACTTCTATTTGGATTTCACTTTTTTTCCCCCTTGTCCGTATCCTTGCTGGCTCTAAACAGAGAAGCCATGGTAAGTCTCAAAGTAAATACGAGCGTGTAGTAATGGGGGGATAATTAGATGGTGTGGTGTTGATCGTGTTTCAGGCTGCTCCAGTATTGAAAGCCCCTGCTGTGTCTGTGTAGTGGTGCCTACTGTCTGTCTCTCCCTCCGGCTTTCACTGTGGTTTCGGTTGGAGAGCTGCAAACTGACGTCTGCCCAGCACCGTCGAGAGAGAGAGAGAGAGAGAGAGAGAGAATGAATGAAAGAGATGCCTTCTCTCTGCTCTTCTCATTTGCTCCCATGTCTGTATGACAGGTGAAAGACCACTCTCTCCCTTGTGATAGAAACTCACTCAGGCCCAGAGTTCATCCCTGTGTCGTCTACAGCAGTGTCATACAGTCATACAGGCAAGTCTAGCCTGTTGTTCATCTTCATTTCACGTTCCAATCCCATAATCACACACAAAGACAGCAGAAGTGCCAGACAGGCGTCTTTCGTTACTTCACCCAGCTCACCCTCTGCCGTATGTAAAAAAAAAAAAAAAAAAACGCCTTCTGTCCAAACCCAGGCCCTATAAATAGACCTCTGTGAACCAAACACAAGGTTTAGGGTTTCTCTGGTTTTTGGGGTTACGCTCCTCAAAAAGGTGCTGGTTGCCCTCCTGCTCTCCGTGGGCTGACAGCTCAGAGTCAAGGCGGCCCAGTCGTTCCATACCTCCCCCTCTGGAGCTCGCTCACACACACACACACACACTCTGGCTGTGCTGCGGTTGCTGGCGGGGTGGCGTATCTGCGAACACTTTGGAGAGAGTCAGCCCGGGCACCCGGGAGACACAGCGAGGTCTACAAGCTCTTAATGGTCCAGATTATTTTAGTAGCCCCAATAATGACAGTGATTATATAAAAATGCTTGCATTTAAGAACTTTTATTCAGGTTCAATTACCACGTTTTACCCCTGACTGGCTCTCTGCTGCCCGAATACTCGCAAACACTAATGGAAAAATAAGGTCCCAGTAAGGTTAGACATATGAGACTCATCATGGGAGGATTATGTTTTTACTAGTGTGAATACTGGGGCTGTTCTCCTGTGATAATTCATATTTGTTTACCTTGCAGACTCCCTGGTGTTTTCCTTGAATCAGTGTCTTGGGTTGTATATCTACTGAGTCAGATTAACCGGGTCTCACCCCCAGTCCTATGGTTCCATCTGGAATACGAAAACGACAGATCTAGAGTCCAGCTTCCCAAACATGACCTTTCTCTGCCCCCCTCATTTGCTGAGAGATAATTGTGCCGAGCCTGTTCTGATGCACGTGAATGAAAATCTGTCTCAGGGTTACAGCCAAATCGGCGCATAGACGTCCATTTAGTGCCCGAATGAAACTGATGCGTAAAAAGTCGACGGTTGATTGAACGTTTTGCCTCTCTTAGAGGCCGAGACCTACCTCAGCCAAAAGCTGACTGCGTGGCTTTCATTCATACCGCATCGGGTCTTAAAAAGAAATATTACGAAATTTAGGTGCAACTAGAGAGGGTGGCGAGGCCCATCTTAAAACCCAAACCGCACTCTGGGGGCACTCCATTGGAGGAAACAAAAACAAAAAAAACTTGACAAACAGTTACCCTCCCTTCCATGGACAGGTCTGAGGGAGTGTGGGGGGAAAGGTAGAGTAACTGTAGAGGCCCTCCAGCACACACTAGCCCTGGTTCCTTTCTCTGGTGAATAGAGGCAACTGTTCTTCATTGGCCAGCAGGCAGTCAGGTCGCCAGGGGGTTATGGGAGGTTCAGGTGGTCGTCCCATAGCCAGCTTCCCAGCCATCGTCTCCTGTTTTAGGCTACAGAACAAAGATCCGTCACTTCTGCCACTTCTGCCCAACATATCACCATTCAGAGACCCAATGATCAGAGGCAGAATCTTCACAAGTGTTCATGAAGGCACGATATCATGATCACCAGAAACCTGTGTTTGACAAATGAAAGAGGGAACAATCCCTCTCTCTTTCAGGCACTGAACTAATCAACAACCAAATCGCCGTCAGCGTGAAGCGAGCAAACTAAGTCTTCACAGCGAGTGCCAAGGTGAGCCAATCTTGGATCCAGCGGTTGGAGGGGTTTCACCAAATCCCCCCCCCCCCTCCCCGTCCTCCCCATGGGCATGCTCAGAGCATTGTCAGGGTGAGTGATGAGGGGCCCCGCAAACGGAAAACGGTCCAGGCCCGGAAACGGCCCATTCATCCAGCGCCGGTCCTGGCGGCCCATCTTGTCTAATCCTGTAGAACACATCAAGTGATAGGATGAGGGAGGAACCCAGGTATTCTAACTGTGGGAGCTTTGTGTGTTTGAGTAAACTAATCCACCCCCCCACCCCCCCACCCTTCCTCAAGAAATAATTTCTTGGTCCTACGCAAAAAAAAGGGCTGGCAGTTACGCAAGTAGCAGTGGAAAAAATGACACGGGAGCCAGAATTTTCTCACGCGTGTAGCCCGTCCGCCCGCACGCACGCCAGGGCGGAAAACACACCCGGCTTCCCCCCTCACACTTATTTATCAAAGCACACACGTAACGTGGACACATGAACGTGTGTTTAAATGGCCTGAGAGTCGCAACGGCCTCTGAAGTTCTGCTGGGTCCTGTTTGGGGAGCAGAGAGAGAGAGAGAGAGAGAGAGAGAGAGAGAGAGAGAGAGAGAGAGAGAGAGAGAGAGAATCCTGTTTGGATCAGTACATTGCTGTCCCAGCAAAGACTGTTTTCCATTTCGTTACCATATTACACAACATGCTAGACTTGAGCCAAGAACAGCCTACGGTAGACTATGAGGAAAAAATCCTGTAGGTGTCGAAAATTCGAAACCATTTCAAACATTTTAACATGTTAATTATCCATAAATTACATTTGACACCAGACTGGGGATACACAGGTATATCGGCCATGCATCGGTATCGGACGATATTCACCTTGTTGGCTGCCATCGGCCTATCAGCAAAGATGACATTCACCTATGGCAGTGCCCCATGTTTATCTGTTGTGTCGCATTAAAGATTGTTTCATAAATTTATATAATTGAATTTGTGCTCATTCAAAGATACAGTACTGTGATGAAGGGCTGAAAGACGTTAAAACAGTTGTTTTTTTATAATAAAGATTTCTTTGTTTCCCTGGTATAAAAGGGGGAATAAATAACAAAATAAATAATAAATAAGCAATAAGAAAAAATCATTGAAATCAGCATCGGACAAATTGTTATTTTAAACATCGTATTGCCCAGAATTTAGCAATCAGACACCTTTGTTGACATTGTGCTGCAGATCAATTGTGCTACCTTTCAAGTGTCGACAGTGCTGACCTCTAGAGGTCACAGAGAGATACTGCATTAAGCTTCTTAGAGAAAGGAAGGCTGCCAGACACACATGAGGATGGATAAGACACATGGATCTTTCCTGTATGACATTTTCCAGTTGAGGATTATACAGTCATCATCATAATCATTATCATCACCCACTCCCTACACTGAGTGGGTTGTGAGTTAAGACAATCTAATGTGATTCCCCCCCAGGGATTCATAAAGTACCTAGGCCTGTTCAGAGCCCCCAACCCTCTTACTCCATCCTTATTCCATGGGGGAAATTATTCTGCAAAATGGTCATGAGGCTTTGGATAAACAGTCTGTCAATGAGCTGAGGGCTGGGGCTCGGACTGAGGCTGGGGTTGGAACTGAGGCTGGGACTGGGGCTGAGACTGGAACTAGGGGTGGGGCTGGGGGCTGGGACTGGGGCTGAGACTGGAACTAGGGGTGGGGCTGGGGGCTGGGACTGGAACTGAGGCTGGGACTGGGCTGGGACTTGGGCTGAGACTGGGACTAGGGGTTGGGCTGGGGGCTGGGACTGGAACTGAGGCTGGGGCTGAGGCTAAGACTGAGGCTGGAGTTGGAACCAGAGCCGTGGGTCTGGAGCAGGAGTCTATAGCTGGAGTCTGAGCCCAGCCAGGGGCCTCGCCCTGGAGACAATCATAACAAGGAAGAGGAGCTTTCAGCGCAGCGTCCCACGCCCCAGAAACTGTAACCAGACCTGGGGTGGATTAGAGCGAAGGGCCTGGCTCTCCTGGAGGATGGGTGGGATGAGCTGTCGGCCAGGGACCTTGCAGGGGTTTTCCTACATCAGCGGGGGGAAAAAACACAGATGACAGATACATGAACGTGGACAGACCATAACCGAGTCACAAGACCCCGTTGAAATCGCTCATGATGGAAATCACTAAGGCTTAGAAGACCTCAGTGCCTAAATGGGTTCTTTATAAGGAATTCTAGATTTAATACATAAATCTATGTTTGAAGTGAAATATTGCATTAATAAGGCTTTCCAGCAGACTGGGCTCTGGAGGAGCTCTGTTGATCTGAGTGGAAGAGCTGATGGGCCAGGAGACCAACATGATATTTTTTGGAAGATAAACTAATATTCTGTAACCTTCTCTACCCATACAGATAATCAAAATGTCTGGACGGATCATAAGGTGGCTTGGAGGGATGTTGTGATAAAGTAATTTTGACCTAGTGTATGAAATTTCATGCAGAAGCAAAGCTACTGTATCAAAATTGTCCGTTTTGAACATAGGAGTCTACAAGAACTCTTAATATAGGTAGTGTGGCCCGACACACACACACACACACACACACACACACACACACACACACACACACACACTACAGAATGAAAGTGCCCTATATTTAGATACTGCAGAGCTCATCCCAGAAAGATTCCCAGAGCAGTAAATTAAAGGGGTAGTTCCTCAGCCAATACCACAGGATATTTCCCTTGGGTGGCGCAGGTATTTCAAAAGTTTATTAACAACAGGACTCAAATTAATGCTGTACACATCCGCGACTACGACAACTGGGGAGTTCAGGAGGAGAATAATTTCAGGAGTTAAGAATTACGATTGGGCCTTCCTCAAGAGGAAGATGGGGGAACCATTATATATATATCTATAGACAGAAAGCGAGAGAGAGAGAGAGAGAGAGCCACCATGATGGTTTCTCCATTTAACACATGGAGTTAAATGCCAAAGCACACACATTTAAATGTGATGTATTTCACTGGACAATTTGGCCCGTGGGTTTGCTGTTCCTGGGTTATTAAAACTCAGGGAATAGGAATTCCCTCCACTCATTTGTTATGCTTGCAGAAAGACCAGGAATGAAGGAGGAGGATGGAAAGGAAGGGCACTGATAGGTTCATAATAGGAACTATACGTTTTCACAGCAGCATCTACACGCACCCAGGTTGTGATGACAGCTTCCTGTTCCACGGTCATTTGTAAAAGCAGGTGACAGTAGGCCACTTGCTACGGTTCCCAGGCAAACAAAAACAGAGAAAGCATCCATTACTCCACTGCAGACATTCTATCAGCTGTAAATCTATGAATAGACTCACATTTATTAAAATTAAACAAATCGACTGATAGGTCAAGAACGTTTGAAAAGGATGTAAAAAAAAAAGAGAAAACATTCTACATTCTACCCTCACGTAGATGAGATTGCAAGGTCAAATACAGGCTATTCTTGGAGGGACCCAAACAAAGCAAGTGGTTCAGTCATTTGGCTCCTTCGGTGGAAGTTCCACAAGTGGAGCAATCCTAATCATCATGCCCAATAAGAGTTCACTCAACAGGCCCTGTTAATGGTGCATCACTGCCACCAGTACTCTCCCTCCCTCTCTCCCTCTCTCCCTCTTTCTCTCTCCCCTGCTTTCTGCAGCTCCGATGCCGGCTCACAGTCACCAAGCTCCAAGCCATAAGGGATGGAACATAGTGTAAGCTATTAACTACTAAACAGATATGAGATTAATGTTAGATAATTCAAGGTAAACAGAAAACAATTGTGACTGGTATTGGTTTGTGAATGCAGCGTGAGAAGTTCCGCGTTATAAGCGCCGAACCACAAGGGGGAGTTCTTTGAAGAGAACTGATGGAGTAGTCCTGTCTGTCCGAGACCTAGGAGGGAAAGCTTGAGAACATTCTGAAAACAAATACCAATACGTTCATCAATGGCGAGAATCACATTCTATATATGACACTTCAAATACTCTCATATTGTGTGTCGACGACAAGAAATATCAGATCAAGGCACTTTGACTGATAAAAGAGTATATTATGATCCGTCCAGTCATAACACAGTACTCTGCCTCACTCTCTAATCTCGGTCTGACCCGTGTCAGATCCTCTGATAGTCCGAACCTCACAAGACTTCTCCCACTGTCCGACCACGACCACAACCACGACCACCGCCCTCGGCATGCAGACTTCCTGTTTCCTGTATGGCGGCTGGCGGTGTTTGGGCGTGCGAGGCAGCCGTACGTGCGGCGCGTGCTGTCTGTCCCGTGAGTGCCGGCGGCCATCACTCGGCGCCGCGACCACTCCCGCCCCCGCTGGGGGGGGGGGGAGGACGTGTGGTTTCAGCTGTCACCACGGCGATTACGACATTCACAATGATAAAGGGCGTTCGCAGAATGTTCGCCGAGCGTTGCTGCTGGGGGAACCCGGGCACCATATTTGGACATCAATCACCGGACACCTAGTTTATGACAGTCTTATGTAACTTGTTCCACATGGGGCCGTCATGCGTGTTTCGTAGCACCCGTACAACATATGAGGTACGGCTGTGTTTCTTTCCCTCCGAATTCACATTTCAAAACGACATTTCTTCCATTCATTACAGCTATGTACCTTCCGAGCAAACACAGCAATCTTGCAGGTCTGTTGGCTTTGCCGGGCAGTTCTTGGGCTCTCTGGAAGTCTTCAGTCAGTGTGGCCCTTACATGACATCATTTCCTCCAGCCAGGGGAAGGTGAGCCTACTGTAAATGCTCAGTTTGAGTCGGACGGAACGCACACACAATACTTTTTTTTTGTTCTTTCTTTCGTGCGCCGTGCCGTTCGGGGGTCCATCTCGCCGTACAGCTTGGACGTTCGACCCATTTGGCTCAAAACTGGGTCGGCCTCTGATTCACTCCTCTGTTTATGTAACCCAGAACCCCCCCCACCGAGATCTGTTTTTCCAACTGAATGATTGTGTATCTTTAAAGTTTCATCCTCTCTGCCGTTTCACGGCATGGGGCCAGGCACTGACAAGGAAAAGTCGTTTAAAGGTTCTTATCTATACGTGGAGGCCAGCTGGGAACCGGGAGGATGTGAGGGGCACGGGATCTCCCTCCACGACTCCACGCGTCACGTCAGTAGCATGAGGCACTGTGCCAGCTCTGTGGTGCCTTACTGTAACCGTCACTGCTACTGTACCAGATCCTATAGGAGCCTATAGTCGATCAAAAACCATTCACCATGTTTCCAGAGTGAAGCCAGTCCAAGAATCACCTACAGTATGAACATTGCCCTATTTCAACTATCTGACACAGTAGTTGAAATAATGATGTTATGAATGAAACAGAAGGGCATTTGCGTAACTGCAGTTGAACTTCAGGGAGGTCAGACGAATTAAATCAATAGTTTCTCCCAAACCATCACAGACTACAACATAAATCATTGGTTGTGTTTACTGTTGACACATGGTTCAGTTTACCAGCAACAAACAACCTCAAACTTAAACTTAAACAACTTAAACAACCTCTTAAACTGTCTGAAGTTGTATGGACAGTTTTCTCCCAAAGGAATTCTTCTCTTGTGTATGTGTGTGTGTGTGTGTGTGTGTGAGTGTGTGCGTGCACGTGCGTATGAAAGATAAGAGACACAGCGGTGAGATGATATTCATGTGTAGCTGTGTGTGTGTGTGTGTTTGGCACGAAGCTTACAGTGGCCGGCTGGGGATCGAAAGGTCCTTGGTTCGATCCCAGCTTCCGGAGTGTACCGAAGTGTTGGGCAAGACACTGAATCCCAAATCGCTCACGTGCGGCACGGTGGCATAGTACCTAGTTCTGTCACCTCACAGCAAGAAGGTCCTGGGCCTTTCTGTGTGGAGTTTGTTCTCCGTTTGTTCTCCCTGTGTTCACAAGGGTTTCCCCCATAAATAACCGATCAAAAGCTGTCCGTCCCTGACGAAGACGGACAGGAGCACTTGGACTGGTCCTCGGGCGCGGCGCATACACACTGCCTACTGTCTGCTCCCGGCTGCCCTTGGGGGAAGGACGACGGGATGGGGTAAGAGCAGGAGAAGAATTGTGCGTGTGTGTTTCGGTGTTGCCGACTCCCTGCACCGTGTGATGTGTGTTCACTGCATGACAGTAAAAGATGTTAGTTTGTTGTTTGTTTGACAGTTACCGGTAGATGAAAAGACATGCAGCTCTTGAAAGGTAGCGCACATTTAGTTAATGAAACCCTGACACACTTTCTCACACACGGTTTATCTGCACTCTAAACTGTATATGCACACCGCAGGACAACATGAAAGGCCTCGTCCCTTTGTTGCACCCCCTCCGTCCTGCTCCCAGCTGGCGAATCACAAAGGTACGCCGCTCGAGAAACCCCCTGCGGTGAGAAAGTCCCGACCCCACCCTTTGATCGATCAACGTAAACGTCATTAGTCCCCCTGTTTGTGTTTACGTTCGCCGACGCGGGAGCTGGGGAAGCCCTGATTGCGCGACCCCCAGACAAAACAAAGAGAGCAAAAAACGAGAGCAGACAAAACGAGAGCAGATCAAAGCCCTGCTGCCCAGACGTGGCGTGGGGGGGGGGGGGGCGTCGGCACACCGCCCGCCGCCGTCAGACTAGCACCGGCGCTAATCACGGAGGGCAGGAAGGAGGGTGGGGACGACGCCCTTCTCGGGGTGGCCGCACCATACCTCCATGGGCCGCACACAGAGGGCAGCGCCGCGTTTTCCGTCGGTCCGGCTTCTTAATATGGCGGTGTGGGCGCAGCAGCGTCCACGTCGCTTCGGTGAACCTCCGTTGAGAGACTCCGATGTTTACGTCAACGGTCGGTGATGAAAGTTTAAAAACCGTGCGAGTGTTTCGACTGTTGAGCCGGAGGCCGTGGGGATATCCCAGCGGCACTTGGGGGAGCTTACTGGACCGTACCTGACGGGGGACGGTGTTATGAATGAGCATGTGTTTCGCATGGAAATTGTTATTCTAACCAGATATACATAAGCTTTTCAGGGCTGTTATGGAAAAGTAATTGGCTGCAATTACAGAGGGGATGACATCTGTGAGAAGGTCAGGGGGGGGCTTTTCCCCCCGAACACAAACTTTCCTTTCTGGAGCTCCCGGGGAGCGCACCGCCGCGCCCGGCATGGAAACGGCGCCCGATACCAGGGCTACTCCGTACCGCCGCGCAACGCAGGGCGAGGAGGGCGAAGACCTGTGCTTAGTACACTGACAAATCAGTCATGTAAGCAAACAGAGACAGATAAAAAGACAAAAATGAAATTAAAGGTTTTGCTACAACTCATTGAAATGCCTGTAATTATTCGAAAAAGAGAGTACGCGTCTCAATGTGACTCCGCCGGTTAAAAAGGTCAGTCGTGCTTCTTAACCCTGTGGGTTCTGTTCACCAGAGGAATGTGGTCTTTGAGGATCACAACAAGGCCATTATCTCCCAGGAATCGCTCTGTTTGGAAGAGTGAAGCGGTGTGATCTTCTCTGATAGGTTTTCCGTGCTCTGGGCTGGTGAACCTCGCCCCATGGCAGATGTGTGGCTGTAAGCCCCATGAGCTGACCTCTGACCTCCCAGAGACTAAAAATAAACCCAGCGGATAAAAAGCCAACAAACAGCTCTCCTGCAGGTCCGGACTTGGCACCTCTACCGCTTGTGTGTGTGTGTGTGTGTGTGTGCCACTCGTGGGAACCCAGGACAGTGTGTAGGTGTGTGTGTGTGTGTGTGGTAGGGAGGTGTCGGTGCAGTGTGGGAGAGGCAGCTGCATGGATGTGTTTTTCAGAGATGGAGTGTTTTTGTGAGAGATATTGACAGGAAATAGACCTGGTCTAAAAAAAATAACCCTGTCCTCCATTCTAGATTGGGACAGCAGAACAGATCAACAGGTTCTTCTCCACGTGGATTGCAAGACATCCATTAATCAAAGATAGCCCTCAATCATGCAACTCTAAATCATGCCTTGTGCACAAAAGCTAGTAAGCGTGAGCTCCGCAAAATTTCCTTTCTTGCAAAACGTGAGCTAAAGTGTAAGGCTAACGATCACACCAGGAGCAGTTGGCTAAGGGGAAAACAGAATAGGAACTCCGCGTTAAAACAAGGAGTCATTCTCCTGCTGAAAAACAACCCCTATGGTCCGTCTACACCTGAAAACCACCAGATGTGGCGACTTTCCCTCCGTCCACATATTGGCTTTGATTACTGTAATTGGCACTGAGGCCCAACAAAAACCCAGCGGGCTTTCTGGGCTCTGGAGGAGCAAGGAAAAGTACCACTCGCCACAGCCATTAACCCTGCCATAACTGGGGCGGGGGGTAAAGTGGTCCACTTAAGACGCCCTCCCAATTAGCGGTGGGAGAGCGGACTGGAAAAAGAACAGCCTGGAGTCATTGTGGCCCTCCGAGCCTGGCCCCTTCACCCTCCATGTTAAAGGAAATAAAAGTGGAGAGGACGAGGAGTAAGGGTTCCCGGCGATGGCATCGCACAAAAGAGTGTCTGTAACAGGAAACTCAGCAGAGCCACCGGCATTGGCTTCCAAAGAAAACACTTTGCCTCATGGCCAAATCAGAAACATATGCGGGATGGGGGGGTGGGGGGGGGGGTAGAAAAAGGAAGCTGTAATAATCGGGAGGTTCCACTTCCTGTCCGCTGATTGGGGACGGCCGTTGGGAAACGTGGCAGTGGGGCGGGGGGGGGGCAGTTGGCGAAAGTGGCGCCCCCGGGAGCGTGGACGGCCAATCACCGTACCTGGAGATTGACAGGTACGGTGATTGAGAAAGGCCAGCGCCTGGCTGGTATTATAGCAAACCGAGGGTTGTCTCTTGAAAGTATTCAAACGTTCTATTATTGATTCGGCCCACCTTTGGATGAACTCGAATCCCAGCGTATATACGCGAGCGAGGGAAGCCAGTACTCACTCTCTCTCTCTCACTCTCTCTCTCTCTCCGTCTCCCTCCTTGAAAACAGACTTGGATCAGGGAGCACGAACAAGAGCCATTGAAGTCCACGGTGCGGCCCTCAATACCGCCAGTCACAGGCCAGACTGAGGGTGAGCTCATAGTCGGCTATATTTAGCCGCCTCTTGATTAATGGGCTTTAAATGGGTATTTCCCATCTCCAGAAATACACCTCCAGGTGACTGAGTGATGAGCCATCGCACATGAGAGGGGAGGGGGGGGGGGGGTCAGGGGTCTCTGTGGGAAGGGGGTCTACCGTACCTCCGGGGGTCAGGCACGGCCCGCCAAGATCGACCAACTGTCCATCCTCGCATTGAGAGGCGTGACTCGACCCTCCGAGCCCTCACAGGTCGAGTCTCAGGAATGCTCGGTGTCAAAAAAAAGAAAAAAGAAGCCGTTAATAAAAACAAACAGAGCTTCATCTGCCCGGCGCGCGGAGCTGTCCTGGTCCTTCACACCTGCCCCTCGTTCACCCTCCCAGGCCTCTCCTCCGCCTCCACAGATGTCCACTCTGCGCCCCACCCCCCCGGCTCGCGCCCCTCCGGCCCGTCCGTCTGCCCCACAGCTGGGGCGCACGCTGTCGGAGCGAGGCCACGGCGAAAGCTGCGCTCGACAGATGCATCCTGACACGTGCACACACACATACACACACACGCACTCTCTCACACATACACACACACACGCACACTCGCTCGCCGCACAGCCCACCTGACGGCAACATAAACAGCCACACATACTGCACGCACATTCCCGGGGAGAATACATCAACACAGGACACACTGCGGCCTATCCATCCACTCACACGCACGTCTGTATGGATGTCCACGCGGAGGCCCCCCGTTCCGTCCGTCCCTCCGTCCGTCATAACAGACGTGCAGGTCCTCCCCGGAGACCGCTCTGTCTGCGCGGAGGCGAGGCGGCAAAGGAGCCTACCGCCGGGCATTGTGGGAGGGGGCGAGGGGGCCCCGCCTGCATGTGTGTCGAGCACTCCTGTCTTGAGGAGTACCCAAGGTAAATAAAGCCCCGGAGAGGGTGAGCAGGGGGAACGAGGGACCGTCCCGCCCGCTTTATCGACCACGCCTGACGCCTCGGCCGACCGCACTATTTGAAGATGGACCTGGGGGTTTCAATACGGAGGACGAAGCCGAAAAGCCGACGAGCGTCGGTGCTCGTTTAGCAGTGCCGCTGCGCGTCTATCCTCCTGAAGGACGAGGGTCCAGGAACGCCGACGCATAGTCGCACGCCGATGGGTCCCGGCCTGGTCAACAGGTTCTGCGTCGTGGAGGATGAGGGCGGTTGGGGGGGGATGACGAGGGGGGATGAGGGAAGGAGGAGAATAATGTGGAAAGCAGGCCTGGCCTTAGGCGGGTTTAGACAGCCTCTTGTCCAGCCGGGGCCCGGGATGAAAGGAGGGCGACAGCTCATCAGGGAAGTCTGGGGAGAGTCAAGGAACACTCACTTATCGGCTTTGGTGACAGCAGGGACTCACTGCTCTCCACTCCGACCCAGCTATCTGTCCAAATATTCCACTTATTCATGACGAGAGAGAGAGAGAGAGAGAGAGAGAGAGAATGGAGAGAAATTCAGAAAAAGAGAGAGAATGGAATGAGAAATTCAGAAAGAGAGAGAGAGAAAGAGAGAGGGGGGGCATATTCAGGGAGAGAGAGAGAGAGAGAGAGAGAGAGAGAGAGAGAGAAAGAGAGAGGCTCCTGGCTGTCTGCAGGGCCCAGACACTCTACCAGGAGACAGTCGGTCGGAGGGTTGGGGGTATAGTGTTCAGTCGGGGATTAGGGGACCAGACAATTGATGGTGCGTCTGAGGAGCTGCTGAGGACATCCACTGTTCCTGCTGGGACCCTGTCCCAGATCAATCATCCACCCGACGCATGAGGCTACGCAGAAGGACCTCCGGGAGGAGAGGAGAGGAGAGGGGAAGAGAGGAGAGGAGAGGGGAAGAGAGGAGAGGAGAGGAGAGGAGAGGAGAGGAGAGGAGAGGAGAGGAGAGGAGAGGAGAGGAGAGGAGAGGAGAGGAGAGGAGAGGAGAGGAGAGGAGAGGAGAGGAGAGGAGAAGAGAAGAGAGGACAGTCAGGATGGAGCAAGGAGAAAGAGTTTGAAACAAAATTGAAACAAAAATTCACTCAAACCTGAGCATTCAAAAATGTAAAGGTCATATAGACAAATATAGACATGTAGACGAATAATAAAAAAAATAAAAACATCCACAGAGCTTTCAGAAAGGTGCAGAATAATAAGTATTGCTTTTCCCCACAAAAAAGTACTGAGTCTGAACTTATTAATGTACGAAATTTTGACAGATTCGACAAGAATGTCCTGTTTACCTCTGTCTGGTTTGGCGCGCCTCCAACAAGGTTCGTGAGCCAACAGTACCAAAGTTGTACTATTGGCTCACAAGCCTTGCCAGAGTTTTTTTTTTTTTTTAATGTCTAGCTTACATCTAAATCTTGACTACTGCACCTTTAATTTTCTAAATCAAAGTTGGCATATTGCTTAGGATATCTACAGTACCTCTAGATTACCTGCAGTTCTCCTCCCAAATGGGGTCCCAAATGGGGTTTGATATTTGTGCCACGTACACCCCAGACGGTATAGAGGGAAGGGCAAAAATAAGCTGTCAGAATGTGCGTTTTCTTGAGGTATCGTCATGAAACTTGAGCTCTCCATTTATACGGTTCAAGACAATAAAATGAACCATTATTACAGCTCCCAGGAAACGTCCCTCCTGTCTTTCTCTCCTTCTCCCTCTCTTTCTTTCTCTCCGTCTCTGGCCTTTACATTATGTAATGGCTTTTCCAGTGTTAAATGCTGGGCCGGGACCAGGGGCATCTTTGATGTTGCTCATCAGCGCGTGTCGCGGTCGACCCACACACTTTTCCAGCGAGCGACGGCTCCAATGGGCCTGCAGGGAGTGCCTAGCGCCCAGGCCCAGATGAGGTGAGGGAGGCTCCCTCTTTCACCCCTGCTGCCGCCACCGGGGCTCCAGCGTTCATCAGCGACCCTTTTTATCAGCTGAGAAAACGCAATTTTGCCGGTGTGCCAAATGCCCTCATATATGTAACGATATGCGTCTACTAAAGTGATACATTGAGGGGGGAAAAGTTGAGGGCCGTTTTTTTCTACGAAAAGCCGGTTGAGAGAACTGCTGTGGCTATATTTGGCACTGCTCTTCAAGAAAGAAAAAAATGAAGTAATACTGAAGATTACTCACTATATTTGAAGACTTTTTAAATGTACTCTGCGCCTGTGAATTGACAGCCTTCATCACTCTTCCCCATAAAAACACAGTTTAGCTCCTTGCGACTAATCAAATTACATTATTGTATTTCTGTCCTAGTGCCATTGTCACAATGTCAACATTGTCTAAGTGAAGAATAAACAGTCTCATGCTTCCACTTTTCCCCTACACTCATCCAGAATGTCATCTGGCTATTAGCTGGCCGCGGCCCTGGGAGTCTGAGCTGGTTGGGCATGCCGCGGGGCTGAAGGCCTCTCTTTGTACAGCAGGCCTTCTAATGGTCCGTGCCTGTCAACGTCTCAGACGGACTGACATGGCAGCCGGTCAGGCCTGGAAAGCCCTTACATGCAGCTGTGGCTAATTTTCTGTCTCGTCAATATAGAACATGTCACATAAAAGATCGTTCTCCCGATATGGGTCTTGGAGGGCGGAGTGGGCTGACGCGCAGGCCCAGTCAGGCTGCCTCCCGTGGGGAAGGTGTCTCACGGGAGAGGGGCATTTGCTTAGTGTGTGAAAGGACGTTCTGAAGGCTATTAAATAAATTAAATTGTACATGGTTTTATACATTAAGCTAACAAAATGAAAAACTAGAAAAGGTATAAAGGTACATGCACAAAATGTGTGTGCCTACTCTGTGAAAGCAGGCATATGTAGTTTAGATAGCTTTAATATGAATGTACTAAAAATAGTAGGCTATTCATGCAAGTATGTCAAAAATAGATTTATAACAGTATGAATGGTATCTAAATGTGTATAAAGCATGAAAAGTATAAAGGGTATCTAAACATGAGTATAAAGCATCAATAAGCTTGTCATTGTGAATGTTTCAATGTTTGGATTTAATAAAAAAAATGTAATAGTTGCAGTAGTTGTCCACTAGATGTCATTACACACCTGTGTCCCATAGACATCCATTGAGTTGAGTCATAAGGCTCTCATGCAAATATGCAGACAAGGTTCCCACTATTTGCGTAAAGGAATTTCAAGACCCCATTGCATTAAAAGTATAAGTGGCAGAAAGGTTAAGTTTAATAAGATTGTCAGCCTGAGTAATTTAAGCTTTGAACTGAGTCTGTAGCTTAAAAAATGAACAAGTAGTGATCAAAAGCGCCTTTCGTCCGTAGACTCCGATTGATTTTATTTTGCAAGTGACATCAAAATAAAAAAAGTTATGGCGGCAATAAGCATGTAATGCTGCACTGGAAAAAGTTTAAATGGTGATAATAGCTTCAATAGTTTAAGAGAAAATAGCTGGACAAAATGTAATCTCCCATAGTCATCCATTGAGTCTACATGGTTCTCATGTTGAATTTCAAGACCCCATAGCATAAAAAGTATAAATGGTAGAAGGATTTACACAGTTTCACACAGTTAATAAACTTGTCAGCCTGAGCATTTTAAACTTTCAACTGAGCCTATAGCGTTTTTTGTTTTTTTTTGCAAGTAGTGATCAAAAGCATATTTCGTCCATAGACTTTCTTATTTGTATATATTTGTATAATGACTAGAATGTTGTTATGGTCTCTGTTTTTGTTATTTAGTGGCAGCATGTAGCTCGGGAGGTAGAGCAGCCAGCAGTGTGCCAAAGCTCCCGCCAGTGTGCTGAAGTGTCCTTGAGCGAGACACTGAGCCCCAAATCACTCACATGCAGCACGGTGCAGCAAGGTCTCCTGGGCCTTTCTGTGCAGAGTTTGCATGTTATCCCCGTGTTTGCAAGGGTTTCCTCCCAAAGAACCCAATATGAAAAACATGCAGAAGATCATATGCTCTTCAGTCTTGTCCCTGACCAACACATGGACTGAGCTCTTTGAAGTGGTCCCCGAGCGGAAGTGGTCCCCTTGGAGGAAGGACGGCATGGGTGGGTTGAAAGCAGAGGAAAATTTCATCGGTGGACGCTCCTGCATGTCGTGTGTGTCTGTGTCTGTGTGTGTGTGTGTTGCAATATCACCGCCTCCCTACACTGTGTGCTGTGTTTGCACTGTATGACAAATAAATACTTTCTCTCTACTATGCTTTGGCGATATTTACATACTATCTATTTCCTGCCAATAAAGTTTGAATTGAATTGAATCAAACGTCATAACAGGAAGAAGCATGTAAAGCTGTACTGAAAAAAGTTGCCGGAGGAATAATAACAAAGTATGCAAGAGGACAACAGTGTGATTGCTTTCAGAAAGCACACTAATTAGCATTCAATACCGCACCAAGAAACCAAGGAGATTGAAGGATGGTTGGTGTGTTGGGTATTGTGAAGACATGCACGATTGGCACCCTCCACACTGCACAGAAACACTGCTGGTTGAAATGTTTGGCCCTATGAAAGAATATAATATTGCCCCCCCAACTTAGACCTTATGATGATGATGATGATAATAATAATAATAATGGTTTACGAGGGCCTGTCAGTGCATGGCCCTTGGAATCGTCCTAACCCATGGCGCCCCCTGCAATCTTCATACTGTGCACAAGACCACCCTGCACCTCTTGTACGGTTGAAAGTATGTGTTCCATTGGTGATTCACTGATTCATCTCAGACCCACACTGAGAAACTGTGAGCATGAGTCACCTGAAGAAACCCAGTAAAAGATGAACAACCACCATGAGACACACATGACATGAGGAGGATCATGTTGTGTGTTGGCGGTTGACGGTCGACCACCCTGGCACAATGACGTACGGTGGATGAATGGTTAACAGGATCTGTTCCGGACAGTGAGAAAATGCCTTTAATGAATGACTAATCGTGTAAAATAACTTAAGCATCTGGGAAAAAATAAAATAAATTAAAAACTCTGCCTTTTGAATGGACTGTATTCATTGTACTGTGCATCTTATTCCATCCACTGATGGGTTTTTGGGGTCAGTTGAGTCGACTTGTAATGAAAAAGCATGAATAAATAATGACTTATCGGAGAGCAACACTCCACTTATATAAGTTCCAAGTACGTAACATAATTCATCTTTTCCCCCCAAATGGATGCTACGAACAGTGTGTTCAGGATGACCTTACAAAGAGATACAAGCTTCCAATTAAAATCAATACAAATAAAGTATGTTGACTATATTTGCTCAAGACAATTACATATGAACGTTCTACAGCATTCAAATCAATTATGTATAATTAATTATACTGAAATGAAATGATGTTCCACCATTCATAAAGTCATCCTAATGTGGTCTGCTGATGTGTGTGACCTCAGTGACCTGCCATGCCAGTCAGTATGGACTGTATACAGTTTTATATTTGACTGTAGAGAGATTGTTTTAAGTTTTATCGTTTTATCTGTGAGTGCCCTGCTAAAACTGGGCTGGTGGCCCATGTGTGTGGCCCACGGTCCAAGTGAACAATGTGTATGTGTGTGTGCGTTTGCACGCGTGTGTCATGGGTTGCCGGCCTGATTGTCAGGTAAAATCTTCACCATCTCATTTCCTCTGGAGAACACGCCAGATCCACTTTCAACAGGAGCAGCCGTGCCGACAGGCGCTCAACTCGACCAATCAAAACTGACAGCGCGCCGGGTTCTCTGCCACCGGGTTCCACCACTAATGGCTGGCCTGCGGAGGCCAGGAAGTGGCACGAAGAGTCCTCAATGAAAAGACCAGTGTTAGGGGACTATGTCGACTACAGCCTCGCCTGTCAGATAGCTGACATTTACAGGGGAGGCCGGGGGCTGGACGTAAACAAACCGTTGGGGTTACGTCGAGGTTCGCCAGTCTTTAGTAGAGGTACGGGGGAAAACGTTAGGAGGGGAACCATCAGGGGACCTCAGGTGAACTTTGCCAGCGGGGTCGAGGGCAAGGGGGTTGTGGCGAGAGGGATTGGAGAGATAAACGGCCCTGTCGAAACCACAATATAACTGGCTTACACCAAAGGCCCTGTTCTCATGGTGGCTAAATTGAAAACACACTGTGGGGAATGAGCAGTGCCTGGCTGCCTCGCTCTGTCCCTGGACTACAGAGTCAAGCTCCCTCTGGAAGCTTTCAAGGGGCACGGAGCTCCGCAGCCTGCTGGGACCCAGCGGCAACATGACGGGGAGTCACATGTTTAATTGGCAGGGCTCGAGTTTGTGACCCCCCAGTAGGCTTGACTGAATAGCCTCTTTGTTCCACAGCTGGTGCACATAGGATTGTCCTAGTCTGCGTCATCATGAAACCTAATTACACTTACCTGGCCTTTAATAGCTAAATGCAACGGACATGTTCCGTTTTCAACGGAGGGGTCAAACAACGGTCTCCTCCCTTCGGGCTCTTTCATAAATCACTGAAGGCCCTCCGCTGTTTTCTATTTTTCTTACTGCACCGGGTAGAACCTATATTTATTATGGTCTCTCTCGGGTGATAACATAGAAATTCAACAAACCGAAAATGAACTCACCAATAAACTTAAGACAGCTCCAGTGATGAGTTCTCACAGGCGGATCATACGTGTGGACTTCCTGGAGAACAAAAGAGAATGTTAACTCATCATCACGCTAAACTTTCAATCCTCCGGGCTGCTCATCCACAGTAAATATCTAGCCGGAGGTCAGAGGTCACGGCATGCTAGCATGTTAGCTAAAAAGGCCAGAGAGAAGCGCTGTTAAGTGAATATGGCCGTGAGGACACTTCTGAACAAGAGTAGCTCATGGCAAGTGGGACTTCAGTAGTATCGCAATACCAGACTTTAGAGATCTCTGCCTCTGAAGGTCTGAAGGTCTCCATTGAAAACCGTTGCTAGAACAGTGCCAAAAACTGATGCTACCAATGAGAGCCACTGCCTACATCTCCAATAGGATGAATGACCCAACCACAGAGTGGAGAATCAAAACCTTAAAATCAAAATATGTCACTGCCCCATTAGGAAAGACCGTCCTAAAGACTTTGGATTGGTTCTGCAATGCAGTTTGGTTTTTGTCAATCTTTAAAATAGTTTCTACCCACTTTTATCAACAAAATCTGGAGGGATGTCCTCAGTCTCTAGTTGAGCGCAGCCTTTAGTGACTTCTGAGTCTAGGTGGGACCCAGTCCACCACAGTGCTCCTCGGGGCCTGAAAGAGAGCCTTCTAGATAAAGACGAACCCCCCTACAGTTTGACCTCACGCTATGACATCAAACCTTCAAATCTGGGAATGGCTACCGGATGATACTGTAGGTCAGAGTGTAACTGCGTAGTTAATCAGGACAAGGACATGAAGGATGACCAGGGCCATGATCCATCCCGCCGCCATGACAAGGCATTCTGATTGGCTAGGGAGGCCGGCTGCACAGCGTGCTTATTTGACCCAGCAGGGGAAGGGGGCGGTGGGGGGGTGGAGGCCATATTTAGTCTCCTTGACAGAAATGTGGTGTGAAAACCTGTTTGTATGAGAGTCAACACTGATTATAGTCTCTGTTGCATTAAGAAACATTTCCAAGAAAGTGAACTGCCTAACAGCCCACACAGATAATGTACTCAAATAAGAGAACATCCTTACCATTACATCTATAATCAGCTTGTCTAATGACGGTAAAGGAAATTGGGCGGCCATTTCCTGGCAATTAGATGGAAGGATATGGTTTTAATAAAAGCCATGTCCATGTCACTGCGGATTATGGGCTTCCACTCCTAATGGGCCAGAGCACAATCTGGACTTGGCTCAGTGAAAATCATCACATTACCAAGTATCCAGACTATTTTTAGTCATTATTATCTAATAGTGACCGTTTCCATTTGTGCCCAGGGGCCGGAAGACCGACAACCGGCATAGGCTGATACCCAACCGCGACTTCTGACCTAAACCACTTTGTCAGACGACGGCAAAGTCAAAACGCATCTGCGTGACTGAAAATCTGCGTCGATCGCCTGCGAGCGGATGACTGATGACATGTAATTCTAGGACGCCGCGTACAATCAGGTGGTCTCCGTTCCCCTCCTCCCCTCCTCACATCCTCCGGCCCCTTCCCCCTCCCGCTGTTTGAAGGCCGGCGTGTTGGCAGCGCCGGGGCTCCCTGCACCTGCGGCTGCTCGACCTGCGGCCCCCGGAGGATATGATCCGTGGGAACAGCGCCAAGACCCAGCTGCTCCTCCCAGCCGGGCGGCCGGCCCTGCCACCGGGGTGTGCAGGTCCAGAAGTCGGCGCATACCAGGCCGACTACAAAGGAGCAGGGATTTGCCAGCAATCCTCCGACCTGTTGACAATAGCTGGCAGAACTACTGTGAGAAACGTGCTTTGTTTTGGAATGGCATGACCCTTCGATCAACTCGCGGAGTCCCCTTTCTCCTAGACTAGAGCAGCTCCGTAGATAAGCCCGATCTGATGTTGAGGGCGAGAGAGGTGGGCGTGGGTCGTTACATCCGTTTGAGGGATTTAAGAGGTATCCTTGAAAGTTTGGGGAGTGGGTTCGAGGTGTATGGTCGTATGTGCATGTGTGTGATCTGTGATACACCGACTTACTGTCTTGGGAAGGGAACAGCGTGGTCCGTGATCACTGGGCTTTAAAGCTTAGCTCCTGTAATGCGGTCCAGACCTGCGCTGCCCAGCCCATGTTCCCATAGGGGAGAGAGAGAGAGAGAGAGAGAGAGAGGCCAGAGAGAACCTCACCAGAAAGCGCCCCGTCAGCACATCCTGGACCTGGCCGCCATCCAGGCCCCTCGCACTCTGACCAGAAGCTCTTTCACAAGTCAAATCAGAGCAGGACATCGTCCCCTAAAATGTGCGCCACAGAACACCATATCATCCATAACACGGCCTGACGACTAGTGTATGTTGGGTAACTGTGGTTCTGTTCAGTTCATCAGCGAATTCACACATTAAATCAAGTAGATTCCCATTAGATCAAGCTTGAACCATCCAGTGATGGAACAATGATCTCTATATAAAACATCCTTTAACAATTCTCTCTGTATTCCGTGATTATCATACTCAATTTTATGGACGATCCTAATGGAAAGCTGTTACAGTGTGTGTGTGTGTGTGTGTGTGTGTGTGTGTGTGTTTCTGTATTAATGAGGTCTCTGGTGTGTCTTTCCTTACCCTGAGGGGAAGTGATGAAAGTGATGAAAGTGTACGGTATGTGTCACCCCACCACCATTAAGGCAGCGGTTCTCAGAAGTGTAATGATAATCCACGCAGCACTAAACGTGTTGGGTGAGTGTCACGGCCCCAGTCTGGGCAAATCATCTGTCCTCATTCCTCCATTGTGCAATCTGGTTAGACTGTAAATGAATCAATATTAAGGAGGAGAATCTCTTCATCGTCTAAGTATCTTTCACTGTCTAGTGCTGCTCGAACATGCACATCACATTAGCTTATTGTAAATCACTTATTGAACATCTAACACTGGACTTCCAGTCCAATCAGGTGAATCGGCTGTACAGTGTTTTTGTGGATACCATCCCCAAGTTCCAGTTCCAATAGACATATAATAAATAATAATAAATAACTTGAGTTTCATGAACTACGCTGGAGGAGCCTAGCCTTGTGAGACCATTGTGATCTGGCGAACTCGCATTCGGTTTCTCTCGCAAATCAGTCATGGATACTCTCCATAGAGATTTGTTTGTGCCAGATCAGAAATTTGAAATACAGACAGTTATGCTGGGCGGGTTTAGCAGTGACAACACAGAGGAGCGGTTGAAGTTAGCGCGTGATAGACGGTAATAGACAGATGGTTCATCCAACCACCAGTATTTTCGAAAGTGCCTGCCCTTTTCCAAACAGTTTCCAACGGAGAGTTCCCAGATGGTGATGCGCAGCACCACCTGAGTGAACCCGGAGGAATGAGTCACAACACAAACTAGCACAACGTCTGCGCTTCAACAGAAAGTCAATCTGGCGTGGTGTGTGACAACGACATTGAAACTTATTCTAGTCTACTGTTAAGTCCATAAGCTCATTTACAGGGGTACCTGTCAGCCTGCACGGCATGAGGAGCACGTACGGCCGGTGCTCCCAGACCGCCACTACCGCACTTCATTACTGGGCATCTGCGCTTAAGGCGTACTCCGCTCGGCCAATAAAATGATAGGATGATGGGAGGCCTTGTTCCCGAGCCAGTCAGCTGGCTGCTTGCTTATGCAAATCTGAGAAGCTGACGGACATTCCTGAGCGTCAAGTGTACAAAAAAAATCACCCTCAAACGGCTGGGTTAGAAACCGACGAGAGCTGCTATATGTTCAGTATGCTAATTGCGCCGCATTTTTAGAGCGTGAGGGTAAGAGTCTGAGAGCAGCCGGGCTCCGCAGGCACTCTCTCAAACACCCGGTGGTTTTGGGGAGAAAATGATTTTACATCGTTGGTTAACCACAGTACGAACACTGCACATGTATAATTTACTTAGGGGCAAAACGCGAGTGAGCTCCGCAACATGCGTTTCTCTGACAGGAAAGCAACCGCCGGCTGAATTACTGGAGGTGGCGGAGCTAATGCGGCGGGGGACGATGACAACGTCAACAGGCCGCCACTCATTATCATGGCGAGTCGTTGGTTTCCCTAACGAGCTGCGTCGTGATTGGAGGCGAGCAACTGGGGCTTTGTGACACGGAGACGAGGGGCGTTTGCACCTGTCAGAACCTTTGTGCGACACCTGTACCAACGAGGTGGCAGTTGGCACGCGTGTGTGCTTGTGTGTGTGCGCACGTGAGTTGATGTGCGAGTGTCGCACACCCACGACGTGCACAAGACGTGCATGGCGGACTCGGCGTGGGTGCCGGGGCTTTTATAAAACTCGGAAAATCGCCCCTTTCCTGAGGGATGGATACCTGGAAAAATCATTGGTGTAGCTTTCAGGGAAACAAGAGGGAACGAGTGAAGAAGGCCAATCGGCTTTGGGAGGGTGGACAGCTTGGAGCTGAACACTACAGACCCCAGAGCTCCGCGCAGTATCTGAAGGGAAACTTGTTTCTGGCCTCCGCCGCTGTTGCTGCAAACAGCTTCTTTTTTTTTCATTCAGACTGGCTGCTGAGAGCATTAGAAACCGCAGGGCTTTTTCCCTCCCTCTGTGTGTCAGAATATTTATGAGAGACACAAATAAAGCCCCAAATTCTGCGGGCAAGCGTCAGAATGGCGTGTGGAAAAATAAAAATAAAAACTCAACGCAAACAAACATCGCACGCTTGTGTTTTGTTGCGCGCGTCCCGTCATCTGTGTTGTCGGCTGCTGTATATCACCGTCCGTCGTCCGGCCAAGCCCGATCCCTCTCCCCTGGTTGGAGTGGCCCTCGCGGGGCCCTCGGTCGTGGCGGGAGGGAGTAGCAGTGTTGGGTCCCACACAGCCAGCCTCTCTAAACTCCCAGCCCCCGGGCGCATGGACCCGGTTTGGGCTCCTGGCAAGGGAGGAATATTGTCCCTGGCCGGGCATCAAACCCACCGCACCAAGGGCCCACAGACCCGTCAGAACCCCCCACCGCTGTTTGGATGATAAATCTCAAACACATTCAGCAGTATGCTAAAAAAAAAAAAAATTGGCCTTGCTGGGGATATGGTTTTTAATAAATTGGCAGCTGGAGCACGTACAGGGAGGTTTGGGCAGAACGGACTCCTTGCACCACTCCAACTGATTGACACTCTGCTTGAGCCGTGCGGAAGGGCGGCCTGACGAGGAAGGCTGGCCCGCAAAGAAGCCCTGTTGTTGGAGGGACCACAAAGCGCCCCCGGGGATATCAGAGCACGTCTCGGCGTGTAAGCGCAGAGACTTTGACTGACGGGGGCACTTAACGTTACAGGGAGCGCCGACCGAAGGGGAGGTCTTTACAGCGGGGGCTCTTGCGCCCCGGCGAGCGAGGGGGCAGGGCAAGGCGGAGCGTTTAAGGCCGCAAGGTCCTGACAGGGGGAGATCTTGTCAAACACACACACACACACACTGTGTCACGTTGTATTCTCTGACAAACCGACCTGTTCCGAGGTAACGTTATTCTAAAGATATACACAATATTCTAAAAGTCAGGTACTGTG
Source organism: Borostomias antarcticus (assembly GCF_949987555.1). Lineage (NCBI taxonomy): Eukaryota > Metazoa > Chordata > Actinopteri > Stomiiformes > Stomiidae > Borostomias > Borostomias antarcticus. The sequence continues at coordinate 5,283,187 of NC_140246.1, forward strand.
TTAGTTTTTGCATATTATACTGAATAATTGACGAGACTGAAAAAAGAAGAACAGGGCATGTTCCTGTAATGTTCGCCACACAACACCCACACACCACTGTGTACAATGTCGGTGTATTGCTGTTTTTGTACAAACACATAAATAATTGAGAACGCTCGTGTACGCATAAGTCATGCGTGGCACTAAAAGGAAGCAGAATGAGGTGGACAACCGCTGTGCTGGACTTCCTGTTTGTGTAACATCCTGATCAGACGCAGGCAAGCGCCCCGTCTCATTTTACGTCAGGAATCCCGACATCTTACGTCAGGAATCACACCACTCCGGCTAAGAGGGTAGCATTTTCTGAGGAAGGGCTGGAGTTTTTCCCCGTTCATTCCATGTAGCCAGGAGAGGGTTAGTAACGTGGGGATAGCTCAGCTCTGACCGTGTTAAAATGACTTACTTTTCCAACATACTGCTGCATAACATGTAGTGTCCTTCGAACCAAGGCTTGGCAGCGTTCACAGTTCCTTAAGGAGGTCTCACTGAGGGATACTGAGGCTTTAGGACCCGGTGATCGAAGAGTAAACAGTCTATTGCCGTCCTCATCGGTGAGGGTGTTTAAGTGCATGGGAAACACAAGGGTGATGTTCTACACCCTCGTGTGCTCGGCCAACTTGGACGAGAAGAGTCCAGATTGCGGGTCTTGGGGAGGGAGGGGGGGGGCCCAGAGGGAAGCTCACACAAGCTCGCTACTAACAGTAATGGTTTGGGAGGTGGGCCACAGGATAAGATGTCCTCAACCCATCAAATTGATGAATGCCTGGAGAATCCACCTTAAAGCTTTCTCCCCTTCGTGTTTATTGGCTTTGGAGGACCACCGAGAGGCTCCATGAAGCCGCTCCACGTTGTTTGACACGGTCTGACAGGGAGGCAGAGTGAGGAAGACAGGGGAAGAGAGAAGGACAAAGGAAAGAGGGAGAGGACCAGGGTGAGTTTAAGGTAAAGTAGACACCGCTGAGACGCTACTTAAGGTACACTATTAATACACAGAAGACATAATATCAGGGCACTGTCTTTGTATGGCTACTTGGCAATCTTGTGTGTTTTATGAAAAGAGACCTACACTAAAACCAATTGAATAGACGTCAGCCAGAGAAAACAGTATTCAAAAAAGTATTCATTTTCATTGAAGTATCTATCTATATAAAGTATCTATCTATCTATCTATCTATCTATCTATCTATCTATCTATCTATCTATCTATCTATCTATCTATCAAACTATTGGCCATGTCATAATTGCTTTGCTTAGTAAGTAAAATACCTGGAAACATTGTAATAAGCAGATAATTGATTCATTTAATGTTATTGTCCCGTGATTCTCAAAGTTTTTCCAATGTTGACCTGGTTCAACGATGACAATATTCGGCTCAAGTGAAAACGCCATAGTTCCCACTAGTATGACATACAGCAGTCCAACAACAAGCTCTAGAAGTGTAAACAGCACCGTTGTAGTGGGACATGAGAGGGGAGATGACATGAGAGGGGAGGTGACGTGAGAGGGGAGGTGACAAGACAGGGGAGGTGACATGAGAGGGGAGGTGACATGAGAGGGGAGGTGATATGAGAGGGTAGGTGACATGAGAGGGGAGGTGACATGAGAGGGGAGGTGACAAGAGGAGGACATGTCACTGTCGACGTCACTGATGGCTCATAGAACCCTCTGTGTTTTCCCAGTCCAAAGGTTCGTCCAGCCCCACCCAGAATGATCCCTTCTCCACCCCTCTCCAGACACATGTTGTTTTCTCTAGGTAGCCCGCTGGCCTGGTACAGTAGGATCAGTCTGGTACAGTGGGATCAGTCTGGTACAGTAGGATCAGTCTGGCCTGGTACAGTAGGATCAGTCTGGTACAGTGGGATCAGTCTGGTACAGTAGGATCAGTCTGGCCTGGTACAGTAGGATCAGTCTGGTACAGTAGGATCAGTCTGGTACAGTAGGATCAGTCTGGCCTTGTACAGTAGGATCAGTCTGGTACAGTAGGATCAGTCTGGCCTGGTACAGTAGGATCAGTCTGGTACAGTAGGATCAGTCTGGTACAGTAGGATCAGTCTGGCCTTGTACAGTAGGATCAGTCTGCAGCACACTCAACAATGGGGTCTCGGAGGAACGGCTGCAGTTGCCCACCCTGTCAAGAGTAAAAGATCTTGCGTTTTTTTGTTAGTGCTCCATCTCAGTCGTTTAGTCATCCCAATATCCCCCACTGATATGAAGTGAGGCTAATATGAACTGAGAGGGTATGTGGAATGCGTACTGTTCCATAGCCGCAGTATCTCTCTTCCCATCTCTTTGGTCTCCCTGTTTGATATCTCCGACCGAGTCTCTCTCGTGGTCTTCGAGGTGACGACTGCTCCACAGGGCTATGTGCATGTGTCCATTGGCGGAAGGCAGAGTCGGGAACCGGAGCACCCCCCCCCCGCCCGCCCCCTCTGACTGCTGAGATTCCCACTGTGCCAGCGCTCCTGATATGTGGGGCGTCCGGGCTGGGAGAGATACTGGAGTTTTCCTACGGAATCAACTGGGCCCAACAGGGTGAGAGCAGCGAGCCGTCGTTTTCCCCTGGTGGTCCGGCTCCCGTTCTGCCGCGCTCGGGGGGCCGCAGACAACACCAGGAGCCTCCTCCTCTGCCCCGCAGAGGTCGGCTCCTACACTTCGCATAACACCGAAGCACTCTGGGTTGTGCTTCATGGACAAAATTGATCCTCATCCTTATGAATGGTGTGATTATGAATCCAACCCGAAGGAGGAACTCCAATGCAACCCGGTGGGTCGGGTTACTCCACCAAGACATCCTGGACTCGGACACAGAGGCTCTTTTTAGGAGAGAGGGAAGCTAGCAGAGTACAACATCAGCAGGTACCGTTTTTCAATAAAGGAAACGTTTGCTTTGGCCTTTCTGGAAAAGGCTGACTCTCGCACCCTGTACCCTCTCTCTTCCTACCCCAACAACTTCCCAGGGAATGTAAAAAGTGTACATGACACATGTACTTGCTCCAATCGTGGTAAGAGAAAAAAAAACATACTAGCCGGTTCATAGGGCGGATACAGTATATGTTCTCCCTTGGAAGGGAAGGTGCTTTAAAGACCAGTTCATGCGGGGAGGACTGTAAACCCTCTCGGGTAAATGGCCACCCGCAGACCATGACCTGGGGACCGCGCGCCGAACAGCAAATGCAGTGTGAGAGCAAAGAATTACTTAATTCTCCACTTAAAACGTAAACTGTAAAATGGATATTATGCATACAGACAAACTAAATTACACCAGTATCCTTTCACGCTGGCTCTGTCAGAGAGTCCAACGTGTTGGCGTCTGATTTCGGAGAGCGGTGCCAGCCTTCCAGCAGCACACTTGACAATTTACACCGCTGCGTTTAAATTGACATTGTATATATTTCTCTGTAATGGTTCCCATGCATTTCACTTTCAAAGAGACACTTCTGGAAAACCCGACCCAGGCTGCAGGACAAGTTCCAAAAAGTGTCTTTTGACGGATTCTGGTAGTGTTATCTCAAATCTGCTTGTTGAACTCTAGCCTTAAAGGGGGGAAAAAGCTTATTGGGTAATTTACCAGAAAGGAAAAATATTGGCTTTGGGTATTCCACTATAATCCAATTTCATGCACACTATCCGCAAGACCAAACTTTTCCTCTGAAACTCATTTCTACACATTTCTGCTCTCTGCGGTGAAAACCTGTGGGACTGCTGAGCATTTCAAGGGTGCGGCACATTAAATGCTACAACGCACTAGAACACAGATTAGCAATCCAATGGAATTGAGTGAACCACAGAAAGAACCAAGAATTACAGTAGTGGGGTCATGGGTCATCACTACGTACTGTATTTTCACACACGATAGTTAAGACCAATCACACTGTGTGTGACATTCTTTGACTGCGTCTGTGACCTTAGAAAATGTACGAGGAGCAAGACACTGTCTGTGACATCATAGCATAAAAGGTGTCTGATTGACGGCGTATACAATTTGTCACCCCAACCAGTGCTTCAGTAATGTACCACAGGGTCTGGTACTGTATCTTCTATGGTGCTAAAGTGCTGTGTTGAAAGTAAACAAGGCAGGAATCTCTAAATACCATTACCGATAGGCACATTTAGGATGATAATCACTGGCTCATCAGGGGAGTCGAACCCACCACTTTGGGGTCATCATGTCACACTGACTGCAGTATGACCCTAGTTCTACCGTAGGTGACCTTTGCCCTGGCCAGGTCATCCAGGTCTAGTTACTCCAGCCGGGCTTTTCGGAGGCTCCAGGATAGCTGACTCTGTCCAAGGAAGGAAACCAAAAACACAAACAATGAAAGTGACTCAGGGAATACTGGCCACCGCCAACCAGCGCCGGCCGCACATGACCTACTTTCAACCAAGTTCTCTGGCATCGCCTTATTGTTCCGCCTCCAAACAGAACCAAAGGGGAGCGAGGGGGACGCGGCGAGCTGGGGCTGTTACTCGAAGCGTCACCAGATCACCAGCCGACTAGCCTCGCGTCGCCAGGGAGGAAAGCCTGGTTTCCATTCGCTATCAGATTCAGATCCGGTCTAGAGCCCGCCTACTCCAAAGCTGCGTCTGGATACTGTCTGGATAACCTACCTAGCGTCATCAGGTTCCGGTTTTGTCACGACGAAATCGAAGTATTCCAAGAAGCACTTGAAGAAACTTGCCAGATCCATAAGATTACAACTTTGAAGCCGCTGCAGCTAGCCTGACGTGCCAGATGATTTGAGAAACAGAATGTGAGCTGGCGAGATCAGGATGGTCTCACGAGGCTACAGCACACTAAAGCAGCTTTGCATCAGAAAGTGACGTTAGTTCTTTTTCTTTTTGAGATTAGCTACAGTACATAGCTAGCTAAATCACATCACATCGTGGGTTTATGGGTAATGTTATGCCCTACTACTATGATGCCCCTGGTTTTCGAGCACCGTTTTCCATATCCGCTGATTCCTAGGCTCCCTGATCTGGAAAACCCGCCTTAGGCCGGATCTAAAAAAGCAAAGCGAAAGGCCCCAGACTGCCAGCCAACAGAACACCCTGTTGTGCGGAGACAGTGTTAAACACCTGTGATCTTGAAGGTCCAAGTGGCTGCTGTCCAGAGGCGTATCATTGCTACGGACAAACATCACCTTTTCAGAGCGACGGCTGCCAGAGCGGTATTTTGACCGCGCTGACCCGGCCAACCTCGATGCAAATGTAGGACTGCCGCTGGGAGGGACGCTCATCGATTCCACATTTATTGAAGTCAGAAACATGCAGACTTGGAAAAACAGAAAGGCCAGCAGCTGACTAAGCATTACACCTGTATCAAAAGGCTCTGATTTGCATATCAAAAGCTAGGAGGTCGGTTCACTGAGGCAGATGGGGAGCACCTTCAGCCAAAGGCTCATCCAACCCAGGTGCAAAACAGAGCGGTTCAGGCGTTCCTTTGTGCCAGCGGCCATCAGACTGTATATCTATCTATCTATCTATCTATCTATCTATCTATCTATCTATCTATCTATCTATCTATCTATCTATCTATCTATCTATCTATCTATCTATCTATCTATCTATCTAAACACACATTATCATTTAGCTTCTTTTGACTCCTTGTCATTTCTTCAATTTGAAAAGCAGCCACCTCTAACTAACATAACACAAACTACTGTAAGTAGCAGTGATGCTGTGGGATCCCGTGTTGTGCTCTGGCCCGGCATCCATCAATGTGTTTATTGTTCTCCAATGTCATTTTGGACCAGCTGTGGTCAGAGTGTCTGCCCTGAGATTGGGAGGATGGGGGTTCAATCCCCAGCCAAGACTATAAAAATGGCACCCAATCCCTGCTTGGCACTCAGCATCAAGGACTAGATTGGGGGTAAGTCCCTGCGACATACGGTACTAGCGTCATGTCCAGTAGGTGTACTTGTACTGTACATCAAGCTGCCTCCCGCTAAGTAATCAGGAGATCTATGGGCCACTAGGCTCCAGAACCATTGCTTCTCAAGGCTACTCCCTTACTTAAACTGTCATTTTGAAACAGCAAGGCCACCAACAGCTAGCCAATATACTGACAACATCCACGCCTCCTTGCCCTCCTCCACCCTCTCTCCTCTTTCCCTCTCCCAAATAATGGCGCTGGTGAGAACACAGGCCCGCCCTGGCCACGGGACCCCGGCTTCCAGCCTCTTCGTTTACTTCAGTTCCTCCTTCGCCCCCTGAATCAGAGCGTCCATTATGAAAACCTCTCAAAGTATGTATTCATGCGGAGCTCCCCCTCCGAGCACGTTACCGCCTTTTTCCACACCGCTCCACACTTCAGCGACCCAGCTAGAGACTTCGCACGGTTCCACCGCTAGAACGGCCCGGGACCACAACAGCGGCCTGGGCCTGCAGAGGGCCCTCGCCGGCTTAGCAAAACACGCGTGCCTGGCTGGGATATGCAGGACACGATGATGGTGATGCTGAAAACCTGAGACAGCAGGTGGAAAAAAAAGAAGAAGTTTCTGACCTGTGAGTCACACAACTCGCATAAGGACATAGCTAGTCTTTATGAAGTAATAACATAAGAGCATAACTATTCTGTGAGGGACAAGGGAAAATCAAATGGACATTAAGCCTCAAGATGTCTAAACAATGATGCAAGGCATGGTTTCCAGGCCGGGTGCACTGTGTCCTGGCTCTTACCTCACAAAATGACTGATGACTGATTAAACAAAACACACACACGCACGCACACACACACTCACACACATACGCACGCACGTACACACACTCACACACATACGCACGCACGTACACACACACACACACACACGCACGCACACACACAACAGTGTACAAACACAGTGAGGGTTGCTATGGCTAATTTGGCTGCATATAGAAAAAGCACTAATTCCAATTCTTGGTTCACTGATATTTAAGTGTATGTATTTATATAATGAATTACCTGACCCCAAAAAACAGAGTTGAAATCTAAATGACTGGAATCACTCAACACTATTTTTGTTTATATATTTTTTTTAGAAATATACTTAAAACAAGAGAATATTGATGTACTCGGTGTGTGATGAATGGTCATCACAAATCAGCAGCTCTCAGTGAGAGGAGGAAAGCAAAGGCTCCGGTGTAGACACACACACACACACACACACACACACACACGCACACACACACACGCACCCGATGCGGAGGTGACAAGTTGTAGTTTGACTTCGCCCAGCATTACGTCGTCCTCGGAGAGACGGACCACACAGGCAGTAGTAGCGTTTAAGAGGCCGGAGAAGAATGTCAGACATCTTTCATCCGCCGATGGAAAAGTACGGTGTGAAGGGAGAGGTGAGAGAGAGAGAGAGAGAGCGGGGCGGGAGGGAAGCCAGCCGGGGGCGGAGAGGGGGGGGGGGGAGGGGAGGAGGGGGGGGAGGAGGGCAGGGGTGGAAAGACGGAGTCTGACGGAGGAGGAGGCTGCAGGCGTTCCAGTCGGGACGCTGTTATCTGGAGGACAGACGTGATGTTGGGTGGGGTCGGGCGATGGAGGGCGGTCGGGTCGGGGGGGGGGGAGGGGTTGTCAATGAGCCCACACACCCAGAGGAGACACTCAGGAGGAGAGGCGTACAGTGCAGGCAGATGGCGAGCTTTTCCTGACTGCCTTTTCGACATAAATCAAACAGCACTCTCTCCACGGGAAAGCTGCGTCGTGCATAATGAAAAGAGAGCAAGTTCCGAAGCCTAGCCAGTGGGATCTGAACAGAAACGCTGGGTCTGGGAGCATCTTACTGGGGTGGAGAGAGGACTGGCTGGGTCCTTTTGTACAGAAGGTTCAGCCACTGAATTCATGTGTTAATGCCTGTTGTGTTTGGCCTCGGGGTTCTGCTGGAGAGAATCCTGTAGGAGAATCCACCCTTTTTAACCCAGCAGCTGGTAGGTAAGCCTCTGTAGGCGTCTATGATGGCTGACGGTTTGCTGTTGATCTGCAGCTATAGACAAGTCTGGACTGAAGCTCCCCAGCTGCAGAGAGGCTGGTCCTCTGGGTGGAGCTGCTGCTAGACTGCGGCTGGGCAGGGCAGATCATCTTTGCAACACATGTGACCCTGGCTCTGCAGGACGGGTCTTAACAGGAGCTCTGGGGAATATGAAGGTGTATATGGAAAAGGACATTTTTGGAAAGCACAAACTCGAAAGGTGTGAGAGGGCAGCCCTGGCTCTCACCACAGGGGATAGCGCTGGCTCTTGCACAGCGCCCGACTCTATTTAGACTGGGTTTGAAAGCCATTGCAGACCAAGGTCCGGCCATGTAATCACTGATCAAGGGGCTAGTATTTGCAGGCTCTCTATGGTCCCGGATTAGTCCTGTTTCTGGCACAATTAAAATCCCCCCATTTTGTTCTTAACGCCAAAATGTTTGAGTTTCATTTGATCCACAAGGAGCTGAGCTTCTAAGAGCAATGGCATTGATTGATAGCATGGTAAAAACATCATTCAGGATGACTAATGATTGTGTTGATACCCAGTTCCACTCTGTGATATTCATTAACACTTTCAAAGGCAGCAGAGGAGGGCAGGAGGATGAAAAGGGAGGGTCATAGCTCCACTTTTTCCCCCTAGTGTGCTTTGAAATACTTAACACAGGAGCAGCCAAAAAATCATTGGCGCGGGTCACTTCTTTAGCTCCGAGAGAGCTTTATTACATTAAGGTGAAAGAAACATTTACTGTACTTACAACGATTGGGATGCTCAAAATATAGTGAAATCTTATAACGTCGTAAAAAAAAAAAAAAAGACATGACGGGGTAAAAAAAAGTGACAAAATCTGCCAACTTTTTAAGAATGCGTAGAAAGCCTTTCATGTTGGGAAATAATGCCCGCTTGCTGCATTTACATCCTCCACTGCCTGACGTTTGTTTATCCTGCCATCGCATTAATCCCGTCCCTTTTTTCATCTTTAATCCTTACAACAACACGGGCTATGAGAACTAATAAATGGAAGGGTTCGATTTCCTCCGTCCATGCCAAAGACCACAGGCTCACCTCCAGAGTGCAGGGGTCACGGGGAGTCACACAGGGCCCCAGTGGCAGGGGCCAGGAGGAGGGTGGGCCGGGGGGGACGGAGCGGGGGCAGTGTTTACACTCTGGGCGTTCCCCTATTGATCTTATATATCACCATGGCCACAGAGCACCCAGGCAGGGCGGGTAACCATAATAGATAAGCACAGGGCGAGTATCATAACATGGATCATATCAAAGGCGCTGATTTTCTCGTCTTTTCGGGAGGGTTTTTTTCTCGCACGGCGAGGGCGAAGCCGGTCCGAGGGCAGGGATTGAGGGGGGGACTCAGGAAGGCGCTGGGAAATGAATTCTCATGAGCATTCCTCCGTCAAATGTCCACACAAACACAGATGCCATCTTCCAAGCCCACGTGGTGTTTGCACAAGTTTTTACATAACGCTTCAAAGCGGCCGGGACCCCTGGATGTTAGATCAACACCGGCCCATGAGAACTCCCTGCTGAGAGGACCTGATTGAGGGCAGGGTCGCATCATACATTACCTCATGGCTGCGCCCGCAGATCTCAGAGATGTGCAGTCGTGATCCGTGAAATCGTATTTGGACCGGGAGCCAAATGTGTGCTTTGTGTTAGATCAGGGACAAAAAGCCTCTGTTCCTACATGCTCATATGTCAACACTCATCTGAGTTAAAAAACGTAGAGTTTCGGCCGTTTGACCAGATTTGACCAACAGCTGGAGGGGTAATTGTAAAAACAAACTTGACTTTGTTCAGCAGACAGGTGTGCACGTATCTATCTTACATCTTTTTGAAATCTATCTCTCACAGTATTTTCCATTGCAAGCATGTGTTTTGTATTAGCATCTTACAATGGGAATATCAACACGAATAAACCTCAACACATCAAAGTCAAGAAGTCCTGAAGTCACACATAAAAAGGGCACAGCCATTTGGGACCCGCCATTTTGACTATTACGCGACGGGGCATGGGAACCGACGTCCAAGACGCAGCGGCTGTTCCAGCGCTCAAACATGGAAAGGATCTCACAAACCCCCGACCCTGGCTGCTGATCTCTACGGCGCCTCAGCGCCCGTCATCGGCGTGTCAGTCCAGGGGACCACACGTCTTCACACAGATGCCATCTCTGTGCTGTAGACCGGGCCATCTGGCTCCGGTCCTGACGGGACGTCACCACGGTTCAGAACACGGCGGTCCTCAGGCGTGACATCACCGCCGACGTTTCGAAAACACCTGTTGTGCGCTGTACCGTGAAGAGACTCTAGTTGTCATCCAGTCAAGTCTATCTCTCTCCTTTGAAAAGGCTCACAGTAGCTGTGTTCGGAATTGCTCCCTATTCACTATATAGTGCACTATATAGGGCGTCAGCCATTTTGTTTGTAGTGTCCGAATTCTCCACGGAATTTTCGTTCCCTATATAGTCCACTATTTGTTACCCACAATTCACCTTGATTTGCAGGGGACAGTGTATGTACCCTACATTTTCTCCGTTCCCTAGGTAGTTCACTACATGGTGAACCCTATATAGGGAATAGGGAGTGAGGGAACGAGGGAGCGATTCCGAACACAGCTAGTGAATACTGTACACTTTCTCATCGGGCTGCTCGGCGATCCAGATGTCGACGCCGTAGAGTGTTTAGACCAGATCCAGCCCAGGCTTGCCCCGTCCTGAACAGGCAGGCAAACCGATGCCTGAGGTCCGGAACATTAAAAGCACCGGGACGAGATGGGGCCAGGGTTGGCATATGGGTTCCCCTGTCATTTCAGCCCAGATGTCGTGTCTCTCCATTCCCTTGTATCATCCCGCGCCAGGCCTTCGCACAGGCATTAAAGCGCAAATATCAACACAGCCGTTTTGACACAAGGACAAGGTGTGAATAACATTCTCAACCTTTCCACAAGTCACACCGCAGGAATGTAAAGTTTGTTTCTGTGTGTGTGTGTCTAAAAGTATGTTGGCATTTGCATGGCACGCAGTCTTATTTATTGGCATATGGGTGTGATGAAAGGTGAACTTCAAAAATTGACTGAGGTTGCGATAGATATCTCGGAGGATTTTTTTCATCCAAACTTTATCGACAAACTCAAACGTTCCAGACGTAGGCGTACATGCTGTGTACTGCCTCCATCCCATCTCACATCTGCTCGAAAAAAAAAGCACTGGGAATTGCCAAGAGGATCTTGTCTTGGCAAAGAATTTTCCTATTCCGACTCATCCAGGCGTACCGCACCGCTTTCCGGCCAATCCCCAGACTGTTTATTTGCGAAAAGACATACCAGGATGTGAAACTCCAAACAATGGCCAGGGATTGTAAATCCCTGCTAGCGTTCAGCCAACCTGGCTATAGCTACCTGTCCTTTCTGCGGGAGGGGGGGCGGGGGAAAATAGCACATTCCTGAGGACTGAGGGACGCCAATGGAGTGGAGGCCCGTCTTCTCCGTCCGCCGTCTGGGGTCCACGTGAGGTCACCGCCGGGCAGCCCAAAGTCCCCCCACAGACTGGGAGAATCCCAGTGTTTATCGCCAACGCTGCTCGGTAAACACACAGGCTCTCCCCTCCAGAAGACACCGTCAGGCCGGGCTGAGGCTTGGCACGCAGGGCGATACATCAAACCAGTCAGCACCTGGCATCTCCCTGGGAAGTACACCAGCCATTAAAGACAAGTGTTTTGACTGCTCTAAACCCTCATGCCACCCAAGCACATATTTTCATCATGAGGCACCAGAATGAAGTCTTCGAGTCTTTCCATTTGAGCCGTCTGAACAGCTGTCTCAAAACAGGAGTCAAAAAACGCTTTTTTGACGTGTGCCCTGAACTTCTATAATTCATTCAATGCAGCAGGTCTGGTGAGTGCAGCCAGAGTGACAGTGACTTTCTGACAAACTAGCCGTCCGTTTGAGTTAGCTTGGCCTGCTCCTTTATACACACTCAAGTATAAAGCTCTGTCCCCGGGCTTGTCATAAAATGGACACAGACACGGCATAAGCCTGATGACACAATGACCTTTTCCCCATCTCCAACCTCTTATGCAGCCTAATACAGACTTCACTCCGAGTCTTGTGGGAGTGTGGACAGTAGTTGCCGTCGGTGGCATTTGCTTGCGGCAGCTGCTGGCATTCAGTTTAGTTTGGGTGATGTTTGTACAATGATATGTCCATTCAACCCCGAACCCCACCCGGCACTACAATACAGTACCTAGAAAAAGACAATGATACAGTCCGAACCAAGACAATGAAACAGATGATTCCCACACATTGACACCCAATGCAGGTTATGTAACAGGCTTCCCAGAAAGAGAAGAGAAAAAAGTGACTGGTAGTTTGTCACTTGGGTAATAAAACGAAAGATATTCAGATGCAAGTCTGGGGGGGAAACAGGCATAGAGTTAGCATAGCTTCAAATTCCTGCTCGACTCCTCGTGCCGTTCTGCCGATTGTTTTTAATGAGATGAGAATGTTAAGCAAGCCCCATTGCTGTCAATGTATGTCCCCTCAAACAATTCCAAGATGGGTTGCCAGGGTTCTCGTGTGCTCTCTCTTTGTCCAAAGAACAGTGCTGGCGGAGGCCTAGGACACGGCCAGAGTGCACATAGTTTCCAGCTTAGATGGGAAATGCAACGGTCTGACGGAGGGCATCAGTCAATCAATAATACTTTAGCTATGCGCCCCTGGGCTACTGTAAGTAGTACTGTAGAGGCCCTGACTAATACTGTATCATCCTCAAATGTAACCCAAGGTTTACTCTTTGTCTAGTGGTTAAGTGTTTATTGTGATACAGGAGTTGGTTGATTACCCAATTGGTATAAATAAATAAATAAATAAATCATTCATTCATTAAAAAAAAAACATTCATCCAAATCTTGTCCACCATCAAGCTCTGTGGAGAGCAGCAGCATCTAAGCATCAGTATGGCTGCCCTGTGACTTTTTCCATCATAGATTTAAAGGAATACCTCGCATAGTTTCCTGCTCCCCGGTCACTGGGGGGCCTTCCCGTAACGTGGCGCTGCTTGGAATGCTCTCTACAGCTCATTAAACACTTCAAACAATTTGTCTGCATTTTAGCAGGGACCTGGAGGACACACACGCTCGCGGGGCTATATTTAGCTCTCTCCCCCGTCTCGGCAGCGGGGCTAAGGGGTCATCTTCAGCTCCTACCCCTGTGGCCCACATGTGTTTCTCCTAGGGGCTTGGGATTGATATCCCGGGGCAGACCAAACAGAGCACTTCCACAGGCCTGTCCCTCACATCCTGTTTTCTATTTAAAGAGAAGGTTCTAGAAATACACCGGTGAGTCTTCCTCACACTTATTTGTTTAACCATAACCCCGCGGGAGCCGGCCCAAATAAAAGGGTTAGGGTTCCGCGGGCCTCTAAAAGGATGGAAACTCTCCTTTAAAGTTGAATCTATGGGCATTTTTCCCTCAGTTTGGAACCTGTGTAACGTTACTGGTGACAGTTGAACTATAGTTTAGCGACTACCACCCAGGACTGAATGACTGGTCTTCCTAGCTGCAGGCACTACACACCTTGTGAAAACCCCATCACATTCTGCGGAGGCAATCAAAGTCTTTGGAAACCTCTGTAGACACTACCAGTCTATTTCCCAAAGTGTGTATGGTAGATGAACAACAACTACTCATTACTGTGTTAAGGCTTTACAGGTAGATGTTCTCACTAGCTGCTCTAAAGGCTTTCGTGGTATAGAGGGCCAGACAGCGCTCCATCACCACCGTTTCTATCACAGAGATACGGCACACGGGTGTTCACGGTGGCCGCTCCGCCTCCGCCCGTCCGTACCTACAGGACCTTTCAAAAAAAGTACACCTCGCAATCAAAGGTCTGTGCCTCGGACCTGTTCAACACAAACATGTGGTCGCTTCAGACCGCCGTGTGATTCGGGGATTTTGGACGAGATATCGGCCAATTATCAGCCATCTGCGCAGGAGTGTGCCGATCTCTGCTGGAATAATTAGAATGCTTGCAGGGCTGCGGTTCGCGTTGACTCGGACCGGCGTATGTAACAGAATAGTGCCCTGAGAGAGAGAGAGAGAGAGAGAGAGAGAGAGAGAGAGAGAGAGAAAGGGGTACTGGAATGAAAACAGTGGTCCAACGAAAAACCATTTGGCCTTAGAACCAGCCACTATTTCCTCTTCCTGCAATTACTGTTTTTCTATTAGCATTCCTCCTGATTTCTCCCTTGTAATGTCCTACTGAGAACATAGAAAGTGGTTCATTATGGAGGCGAGATTGTGTTGCATGTAAGGGCTTGAGAGATGGTGTGTGACAGAAAGTGCGGTTTCAGGGGTCTTTGGGGTTGTGTTTCTGGACGGGCTACCGTTCCCACTAGCCCTGTAATAGCAACGTCCACAACTGCCAGAATACCACCAAGGATGGAGGTAGAGCTCAGGTGTACCAATGTAACGGATAATTAATCAAATCTTCATTTTGTGATTTGATTAATTATGTGCCGTGTACAAGAGGAGGAATCTGAGGTGGGTTTACATTAGGCTGATATTCACATCTGAGGTTTAACAAAGGGGGTCTATGTTAGACGCACCAATGAGGGAAACTAAGTGGTCCAGGAAACAAGCTTCAGATTCAACACTAACACAATGTTTGTCATGTCGGTTTCAAAGGCACAACTGACAAGAAGTCACGGAGAGCTAGTTAAACACGGACTAGTCCAAGAGCTGAAATGGAGACTAAGAAACCTGGACTGAACAGTGATAAGTGCAGGGGAAAAACCCCAAGGGAGAGTTAAAAGAATTAAAGCAAAAACATGTGAAATCAGTAAAATATACATAGAACCCACAAAGTGTTTTACATTTTGCAGGGTTTAGTTATTTTCTTACATTTCCTTACATTAACAGCCACCTACATTCTTCGGAGCGACGAGAAGACTATTTTGTGGTCGACGGTCGAAAAGTGCACTCAATGGGAACCCACGTTATTACTCTGATTATAATCATTAATTCAAGGTTCACCACTTTAATGAGGTTTAAGTCATAAATCATTGTTCTCACTGATAACAAGGAAGGACTGTCCACAGTCATTTCCCCCTCACTAACTTCCAAAGGCAATACTCTACGGCTGCACGTTTGATTATGAAGCTGTCAGACGTCCTGGGAAGCTCCCGTAGCGTGCGGGACTGCAGCTGCTGCTAGGTGGGGGCGAAGGGGCTTGCCTAGAGGAACAGGCTCTTCATGGGGCCTACTGCGGAGCACTGAGAGCTTCCAGGGGCAGGAATAGGCCATCCATTCAGAGCAGAAATACCCAGTTGTCTGCACACACTTAGGGCCGGACATTTACGTCTACTGCGTGACAAATGGGTGGTCTGGCGGGGAGTTGATGCCCGATGACATGCCCAGGTACCGGAGGCTGCCTCTTTTGACAGCCACGAAAGTGCAGGGTGGTCATGGGAGGGCGCAGAGCACCAGGAGGGTTTGAGTTACTGAAACACAGTTGGGGGGCATCATTCCGGAAAAACGATTCTGGAAAATTGAACTGAAGCACGCCAACTCCTCTCCTCTGTCTGTGTCTAAGCAAATTATATCTGACGTTGGCTTCATTACAGATTAGATGTGAACACTTTAATCAACAGCAGGGTTATTTGAAAGAAATTATGTTTTATCTGACCACTGCCAGACAGTCACCAGTTGCTTTGTCTCCCAGCCTCCAATTGGTTTAGAGAACAATCATTCAAAAATCAGAGAATCAAAGTTTTACTTTCAACAATTTTCAGTTGAAGTTCCTTGATATGGATTGATGAGTTACTCCCCCGATTGCAGAATTGTTGGCCCATATTTTTAAGCAGTAGCGTGAGATTTAGACCAATCAGGAGTCACTAATACCGTTGCACACCAGCACTAGACGGCAGGCATGAGGAGAGCATGGCCAGCTTCAGACAGCTCTATCTCAAGAAGCATAAATGTCACAGCTTAGGTATCCCGGGAACCAGATGTGTTACGGCACCGCCTCCACACACACCCTTCTCCGCTCCTCCGAGCTCGCTGGCGCACCCACGACGCACTGCGCGCCGTTCCGGCTCTGTTCCGTCTCCCGAATTCCCTCCTCCCAACTCCGGAGTTGGGGCGCGTTCTCGCTCCTCATCCCTGGAGAGTAATCTGGAGATGCCTAGCACCTCTGCACGCGCACAGTGTGTGCTCTGTCGTCACAGGTGAAGACGATTGTGGTGATTAGTAAATGAGCTTACGCTGGATGCTGCCACCAGGTCCCAATCATCACCTACCTACAAGAACCCTGGTTTTCTCCACGCTCATCGCCAGATCTTTCCATAGAATACCTGTGTGTACTCTAGCCAGTGTAGCCAAATTAGATTGCAGCCCGTACCTTCTGTTGTGCTTTTTGGAACTTTTCGTGTTTCAGTTCACTTACAGTATTCAGTTTTTTTGTCTTTCCATTTTTTTCCCTACAGACCCAGTGCGAAGGTCTCGGCTTGCCTGCTATAGCAACCTCTGGACTGACACACGGATTACCTGACCCCCCTTCTGGATATCGACCTTGATTTTGGATTACGGATTACTGGACATTGTAGATCGCCTGACCCCTGCACTGATTATTGTTTTGACCTTGCTTTCTGGACTTGCACTTTTGCCATTAAACGCCCATCCGGGTTTTGCACTTTTCAACTACCTCCCGAGTCGTGCACTTGAGTCCGGTCCCAAACCAGACATAACATGAACATTTTGAGATATACAGTAATATGTCAGTGTAGCTTAAAAACTGTAGCAGTGACAAGTTAGAAAGAATGTGAAAATACCAACTGCCACTAGAGTGGAGCACTGAACATTCCACTATTTGTGTGAATGGGGAGCATGGTTTTCAGATAAAACTGAATAATTCAAAAACTATAAATAGCATTGTTTAGATATCTAAATGTGAGTGACAGTGTACAATGTTGAATATTTTCATATAAAACATGTATGAACTGTTAAAATGTACATGTGGATATTTTCAAATCACCAACTGCAACCACTCTAACTGAACATTCCATCATTCATTTCAATGGGACAAAAAATATGAATAGAACTTGTCACTGTTCCAACAGTTTTTAAGATACACTGGCATATTACAGTATATACAGTGCCAGTGTTCATCTGGTTCCCAGGATTCCTATGGTGTAAATATCTAAGCTGTGACATTTATACCTTTTGAGATCGAGCTGACAGAATAGGTCATAGCACCATCTCTGCTGCATCCTTGGTTTTTGTCTTCAGAGTGCCTTATAATTCTACGCATTTGCTCCTTTAGGGCAATTTTAGGGGCTGATAAGGGAAATGTCTGTGACGACAGGTGACTGGGGTGTTTGGCCGGCTAGCTTTCAACTTAACACAAGGTCTGGCGTTGTTGTCTAGGGATATGATTTGGGTCTAAATAGCTACCCCAGTATTCCACCTACCTGTCACCATACAGTATAAGCCCCCACAATTGCAGGCAACCCATGGGCAGAGCTGAAGGATGGCCTTACCTCAGTCGCCGACAGCACTGACGTTCTCCTCTCGGTGCTCCCGGGTGGCTAGCACGGCCCTGGCCAGCCCAGTCCCTCCTCTCAGTCCATTCAATGGGTTCAAATCACTTCTTTAAGGTCCATAGTAATCCTAATCATAACTAGCTGGCCTGCCTATCACTGCTGTGGTACTCCTAGATTCCCCTTGTGTGTAGTGAGGACATACTGTAGGGGAGGGTCTGCGCATAATATCTTCAGTTTTTCTATGTATTTTATATTTGTATTGTGTTGTGTAAAAAAACCTGTTTAAAGGTTTAAAAAATATATTAATAAATATCCCCAACTTCGCATGCTAGGAGGGATGGATTATCATCCACTCACAAATCGATTAACCACTTATTCAATTACACCTAAACAGAAACAGAAAGGGAGGCTTCTGTGCCAAAAGGCATCACTCTCATGTTCTATTCTGTCACAACACAATGCAATCAAGACTGAATCTGGTGGTGGATTTTTGGGGGGATATATAAAGATCCATGATTGTTCTGTTCTTTCAGTTCATGTTCATTGTGTGTGGCGGAGGGCAACAGAGTTCTCCGTCTATCATGATCCAAAATAAAGAATTATCACCAGAATTCCCTAACCCTCCCCAAACTGGGCTTGATCTCGTTTTCAGACTCCTCGTCTCCCTCCTCTTCAAAATGTCTGTTTTCAGTTAGCAAAGTAGAAAACAATGCTAAACACACGCTCACCCATCAGGACTAAACACTCTCACCACAGGAACGCTAGCACCTTATTCCACACAGCCCAAAGAATAGTTGTGTTGTTGTTAGGGGCACGTGGGAGAGACAGAGATAAACCTAGAGAGAGAGAGCGAGAGAGAGAGACAAAACCAACTGTTTTTTTTATTTAGCACAACTCCGACCGGAGAAATAAACAGTACTTAAAATAAGCCAGGAGGCCACAAGTCTATATATGTAATTGTATTGTTCAGGCAGTTCCATCATCTTCCTCCGAGCAGACCATTCAAGCCACAGTCCCCCTAAACCACAAGCCTAAACACACTTAGCCCCCGGGCCGGCCACAAAAGCTCGCTGTTCACCTCTCCCCTGACCAACATGCACCCTTCATGTTTAGAAAATAGCACTGCGGTCCAAAACACACAGCCAACTTCACCGCTGAAATAAATCTCAATTTCCTACAGCCACTCTCTTCATTTAACAGTTATGTAATGAATCAGTAATCAAAGTCCTTTTTGCTACAGTCTTTGTTGGGCACTTGTGACAACCGTGTTCTACTTTATTGAGCACAATAACTGAAAACAAAAACAGAATTTTGTTTAGAATATCACTTTCTCACACACGTGAGAGTACGAGCTCAAACACACACACACACACTGTATGGACCATTTAGAATGACACCCCTTTTGCTTAAAACGGAGAGCTGCGCAGTCAAGAGAAACCGCCCACTATGACTGGGATGATCATTATTTCTTAGCGCAGCACACTCACGTCAAGTTTAATGGGCCTGTCAGTGGAGGCTAAGGTGTGGTCAACAGCCATTTTCCAAATAATTACCTCTCGCAACAGAGACGTTATTGTGTATGGCCATGTAGCTCCAATATGAGGGGTACCGTAGAAGAGGTGCTCAGGAAAAGCTTTAACTCAGCACAGTCCACATACATTTGTGGAACTGAAAGCATTTATTTGATGGGCCATAATTTGGCTGACAAATCTTCAACAGTAGTAGCAGCTACTGTACAAAATTGTAATATGTTGGACAAGTGCGAGAAAGATATTCCAGGTACCTTTTCGTCATTATTTATGGATATGTACGATTTGCCCAAGACTACACTATGACCGCCCTTATTCAATCATTTCAGGAGTGAAAAATTAACTTAACGAGGTGAAAACTTGTTGAGAATGTCCAACAAAACGTATGTGAACGCGACGCACCACACAGGACATGCCGCACACTGCTGGGTGCTGCGATTCCAGCCATGAGGCAGCGGGACACGGCTGACCGACAAGGAATGAATGGCCGGGATTCCCACTTCATTCCCATCCCATTCTTGCCGCATGACATACCGTGTCCAGTCTGACAGACCTCTGGTTGATCCTCCAGCTGTGACTGGACCACCTCAGACTGTGTGACCTCACGGCTACCTGACTCGCCAGGCAGGAAATGCCTCCGTGACGTCCTTCGAACCTACAAAGGCAGACCAGACGAACGCGTGGGCAAAGATCCACAAAGACAGGTCTTTGACCTGCGGGGTGACTAAAGCGTCTAAACACCACCTCACTGTGAGAACCTCCAGTGTGTGAATCACTGAACCTGCAGCTGAGCAATGGGCACTAGTTATTTCTGTCTTTGTTCATCCCAACGGTTGTCGAGAGAGACTAGATGATTCCCCAGCAGAAGTGTGGGAAAGTCATACAGTATGTATTTGCGAGGCCAAGGAAAGAGTACAGTACACACAAATGAAAGTGGATACGTTTCTTTTAAAGTGGGTATTTTATTGTACCGTGTACTATCATAAAATGGTACCACTTACTGGCAATCACCACATGTGTCCGCTGCATTACAAAATTAATACGGAAACTACTCTTGAAAACGGATGAGAAACTTCCAAAAACAATATTTCTGATCACCCCCTCCGAGCTTTTCACAACCTAAAAAGCATCCAGAGGCGGCCAGGCAGCAGACGCTGGTTTTTCTGTACCCTGCCCATGAAACATCTCAGCGCATGGCTGTCTGTTGACGTAGCACCTAGCCGGACTCAGACCGGCGTTCATCAACGTGGGCGCCTCTCTCACTTGGCGGGCCGCACAGGAACGGACGTTCCCCTGCTGCGCTGAGTGTGTACACCCCCCCCCGCCCCCCCGAAAAAAGAAACGTCTCTGTTTGTTCCCTCTTGGTGGAGGCAGAAAAAGCCTGACTTCCAACCGGAAAACACATCCCTCTGAAGGAGGAGGTCGTCCGGCCTGCCATGTTTATTGCTCTGGGCCCGTGTCAATCACTTTTATTTCCGTCATGACATCACAGGTACAGTATGAAAGGGGATAGAGGGGCAAAATCTGCCCTGGTTGTTACTGTATGTTGTTGTCTAAGACTGGGTTCTCTCTCTCTCTCCCTCTCTCCCTCTCTCTCTCCCAGGTCCAGTCATAACGGCCGGTGCTGCTGAGTAATCCGTGTACACACCCGTTGGTCCGTGTGCAGCTGTGGTCTTTCTGGGAAACGGGCCTTCGCTTTCGGGTCTGGGAGGACCACCTTTGTGGGTGTGCGAGAGGGAGCGAGGCTTCCCCTGCTCTGCTCCCTCTATGTTTGACGGGTCCCCGCGCCCCCGGGGCCCCTCGCTGGGGCTCGCTCCACCGCCTTTTTATGTGATTAGTCATGGTGGTGTTGGACGGGAAGGCACGGAGAGTAAAATGCTTTCGCTCCGCCACCAGACTCCTGGTTAGCTCAGGGATCAGGCAAAAAAATACTACCTGGCCTCTGAGTTTGAGGAGACCAACCTGTGTGTGTGTGCCTTTCTGTTTCTTAATCTGTGCATTTATGTTGATCCTGAAGGTTGCTTTGAGTGTGCATGTCTGCTTGCCTTCTCCGCGTGGGAGACTGCAATGTGTGTGTGTGTGTGTGTGTGTGTGTGTGTGTGCGTGCGCGGCCAGAGACCCCCACACTTGGCGACCCCCCGCTTGCGCTGGCTCTCGGCGCGGCCGTAAAGAAACCCTCCTGACAGGGCCAGCCCCAGGCCTCGCTGACGAGGGCCCCTGCCAGCGCAGACGAGTTCCAGAACTTTCCACGGCCCCCACGTCGCGCCGTGCCAACAGCTCTTGGCCGGGTTCCGTGGCCCGAGCAGCACACCTGGCCCACCGTGAGCGTCGTGGCGTCGCCCCTGTCACGGCGAGACGGACAGGTCGTTTAGACATTCAGACCTTGTGTTTGTCCAGACTCAGGTGGGCAGACCGAGGGTGGGGGGCGGTGAAAACCCCCCCCCCCCCACAAAATAATCAGCCTCCAAATATTTGTACAAGTTAGAGCAACATAATCACTCAGAGGCTCTACCTGTGGCATAACACTTAGAAAGGCAACGTGCATTATGTTTCCTGTGCTAATCAAACTAGGCTTATATAAGGGTCCTCAGCTCTCAGACCTCCCCACAGCAGTGCAGACACGGCGTGCGGACCGGCCGCCACGCGCACAAACGGGAGTTTCATCAGACGTTGCAGCCTCAGAGGTTGCAGGGTTTGACTCCTACGGTGAGTGCCGGTTGTAACGGCTGCTCTTCCCGGCTTTGGCCATAAGAGGGCAGCGTGCCGAGGTGAGAATCCCTGTGAGGGCCTTCACATTCAATTACATAATTCACTGGAAAGTTTTGTTCAGTCAAAGGTGTGGAAAAATTAATTGGAGGTCCTTGAGTGGAGAGTTATTTTAAGGCACGCTCAATCAAAACCGAGGAATGCACTCTCACTGATACAAACATTCAGCAGGCCACCTCTATGACGGATAGTTTTTTTTCCCTGGGCCGATGGACAAGGGTATTGAATACACCTAATAGTTTAGGCAGGGGTGTTGGAAATGTTTTTGAGTATTTAAGGTCACCATCTAAAAAGAGAAAATAGGTCATGTTTCTTTAAGTCGGAGTGTTGATGTGACCTGTTTTCCATGGATAAATACAAAGCCCATCATTGTAGGACATTATTGTCGTTCAAATTTATTTAATGTTTAATTTACAATTGACATGCAATTTACAACCGTAGCATTTATAATACGATGAATAAATATACTGTATAAATTGTACACAGGGCAGTTGGGTAGGGACTGATTAGTTGTGTTACAGTAGAGTACTATCGTTGAGAATGCCGAAGCACTCGCGTAAGGAAAGAAACTGCATATTTTTCCGGCTGGTTTGTTTCAGTGGCCAGGTCTGCTGCAGTGTGAGGCTTTAAGTGGAACCTCTGTCTAGCAGTGAGGGGGCCGCACACTGGCAGCGAACGCTTCCAGCGGTGGAGCTCCTGGAGTCAGTGACAGGTGAGACACTGCTCCAGGCCACGAAGCACGACTTTCAACAGTAGAGTGTGTTTCTAATAAATGCAGGTAATAAATCCAGAAACCCCTCTGGAGCTGGTTTTAGAAATAGTATTAGGTATAAGTATAGCAAGGTGCAATACCAAAAAAGACTTGAGGCTAATATCGGGGCCTCTCCTGATATTATGTGCGGTTGGTATGAGCGCCACTCATCAGCTGCAGGTGGGGGGCTCGGCGCCATAACTCCCCCCAGCAGAGCATCAATCACCTGGATACCTCCGCCAGCCTTGGACCACCTGGACAGGTAAGAGGGAAGGCTGGAGGGTCATAGAGGGGGTACCTACCGACTAATGGCTTCCATATTTTCCCAAAGCTGTACTGGGTACAGTTTACGGGAGAAGGAGGGGTGGCGGGGGGGTGGGGGTTAGAGGTGGTGACAGGCCGGGTGTTGAGCCCATCCATGGAGCGCCTCCATCACGGCCCCGGACCCCCCGCTGTGGAACAGAAGCCGCCTGCATGCGGAGGGGGGTAACGCGAACCATCGGGGGGTGGGGGGAGGAGGCGCCGAGCTAAGAGGAACCACGACGTCTCCCTCCCTCCCTCGGTCCCCTGGCAGCCACTATTCATCACACAGGCCGTGTATCACGGAGGGTGCTGAAGTCAGGGAGGTTTATTTAAAGCGAGGAGCGGGGCCATGGATGAGAGCCTCTGCTCGTCACCTGAGGGAGGGCGACTGTAGCCGGGGGCCCACGCGGATGAGTTACTGGTGGGGATGAGGGAGGAGGTAAATCACATGTAAGGGGAGCAGGCGGTAAATCTGGGAGACCGGGGCGGCCAGGGCAGACTAGGCCTAGCGTTTCGGCCAGAAAAAGAATCGCCCCACGGCGGGAGTGACGCGGGGAGGACGCGGTGTGAGCGCAAGTCGACTCGATCTACGAAAGCCGATTCGGGACACGCCACGTCACATTTGCACATCTGCCGTATTGCCGGTGCGTCCTCGAGGGGGGCGGAGCACGGCCTGTCTGATACTCCGTCTCATTCCTGCAACCGCATATCGTCTAAATCGCACTGTGAGGGCCAATATTTAACACAACAGAACTCACCATCCAGCAATTCACTGGATTAAGCACATGAGGAGCTGGCTTAAAGGTTTTCTGTGTGTCTTTCTGAATGCCTTAAGTGGATTTAGGGGGAAAAGTGTGTGGTTTTGTCTCACCGCTCATCCGCACAGGGGGACATTTGCAATGCTAGGAGCTTGTGGTGAGCGGTTCCAATGTTTTGGAATAAGCAGCTTTGCTATTCTGCCCCTCCTCGTTCAGTCTGGTGCAGGCCCAAAACATTCATTACGGTATACAAGGGGAATTCTGACCCGGGACCACTTGCTGGGGGTCCATGTGTTTTGGCTGTGTGGCTGTGTGATGCATTTTGGACCACACAAGGCCTTAGCGCTCACACTACACGTCGCAGCAATTTCCTCTTGTAAATATTTTGTGCAGTTCATGTCTGCCAAGCTGTCTCTGTCTCTATGTGTGTCTGTGTGTGCGCGTGTGTGTGCGTACACTGTGTGTGTGTGTGTGTGTCTATGTGTGGAGTGTGTGTGTGTGAGAGAGAGAGAATTTTTGTGTGGGTGTTTGTATGGGTGTGTGTGTGTGTCTTCGTGTGGGTGTGTGTTTCGGTGTGTATGTGAGCACGAGTGAATGCTCTGTCGAAAGAAAAGCCTGCAGGTCTACTTTAATTACAATGTTGTTGATAAAGGGGTTGCCTTTTATGTGGTACTTGGCTGCAGGTATTTCTTTTGGGGGAGGGGGGGGCGTAGGATTTGCCTATTAACGTCTATACAGCAATGGC
Organism: Borostomias antarcticus; assembly: GCF_949987555.1. Classification (NCBI taxonomy): domain Eukaryota; kingdom Metazoa; phylum Chordata; class Actinopteri; order Stomiiformes; family Stomiidae; genus Borostomias; species Borostomias antarcticus. The sequence continues at coordinate 5,307,583 of NC_140246.1, forward strand.
TCAATGTGGGAGCCTTTGTTCAGCTTTATGGTCATAGTTTCTGCTTGTAATTGAGAAATTTGATGCCTTGCTCGGGTTGGAATTAATGTGATATTCCAACCAACATATACAAATTATACTAATTACACGCACCCATTATGGTCTACCATGATCAACCTGAGTATGGTTTCTCTTGATGTTTTATGGCAGCGTGTTGCTTATAGACATGCTGAACCCGTTCATCTGTCTGATCGTCTGAGAGAGAATGCCAGACGCCTCCAAAGGCATCTCACGCAATCACACGTGTGAGGACTAAAACAGCACGCTGTCTATCTGGAGATGTCGTCCGTGATTAAAGTGTGTAGAGTATGATGTCACCGAGACCCCACACTGTTGCAGTGTGCGTGAGAGCTCTTCACCCTCACACGTAGCCTATAACACATCGCTAGCGTGTGCTATATTATACAATGGGTAGTTCTGACCTCGCAATCTCATTGGTTAAAGGAACACGCCAACTTTTGGGAAAATTAGCTTATTTGCCATCTTTCCCAGTCAGACAAGATGATACATACCCTTCTCTTCTCTGGGTGTGCAGTAGGATGCATTGAGACCCGTTAAGAGTCGTTAGCCCAGCTTAGCTCAATCACTGGAAGTGGATTTGAAACATTAGCCTAGGCCATGGGTTCCCAAACTCCATCAATGTGGGCCTCCCCTCTGAAAACAGTGACACACCCGCACCCCCCCAACCCCCCAAATTTGTCCATTTTGCAAGGCAGCGTTAGTTAGCCCATAACGTTACACAGCGAAGTTAGCTCGGTGGCACCTGTTGCTAGTTAACGTTATGACGTTTTTGCACAATACATTAATTATAATAAAGCATCCCCACAAACACATCTGACACATTGCAAATGTTTTGCATTGGCATTCTAGGATGCCCCCTGCTACAATACAAAAACTTGCATATTGGCAATATACCGCACCCTTTTATTTTAGTTATTCCTTTTAGTTATTGCTTCAGTATTTCCCTGGTTCTGCATTTAGAAGACTTTAAGGACGACATACAATCAGTACTGATATAATATACGGCATCCATGTGAGAAAAAAAATCATCCAAAATGTCCAAGACAATTCCCTCTCCTGGAAATATAGAAATGCACCTTGATTAGGGGCGAGTTAACATGGCAAACAGCGACCAGCTATGGGCATATTACAAGAACTTTGGGTATAAATAGCAACAACGGTCAACAGTTTCAGACTTGGTTCCCAGAAACCCAGTTCAGTGAGGAGGATGGTAGAGGAGCCGGCGCTGGTCGCGCGGTGTGGGTGAATTCCTTGGGAGCATGGCAGACGGTCCAGGGCACCCTGGGAGACCGTGAAGCTAATACGAGGCAGTATGAGGCGTGCTGTTTATACTGCCGACCCCAGAGAGTGCCCAGCGCCAGGCCTGTTGGCAGTGCCCTCTCCACATTCAGGCACATTCTAAAATACACACACGCAAGCATGCGCGCATATTGTGCACAAAGCACACAAATGTGGGGGGACCTACAGTACAATGTCCTAACACGCTCTATCCTCAATCAAACAACAATTAATGCCCATCATGCACTGCTACAGCACATTCAAATCTCACCGTGCTGGACAGGGGCCGCCGAAATCACACGGATTGTTTCACTTCCAAAAACAACGGTGGACTCATACTGAAACAACTTGAAACGGGCAGCCATGCAAGCTAATGTTGTTGTCGGTATGTCAACACTGATGGCCCGGGGTCAAGATTGTGTTTGGACACAACCCTAATTCTTACAGTTTGTTTACCTTTTTATTGCACGGAAAGTCGTCTCCCCCGCTTCTCCCTGCCTCCCAGGCCGCCACTAGAGGACTTGCCAGGACAGCCCAAGTTGGGATTGATGGAAGCTCCTTTCCCTGTCCGTCAGTGCTATAAGTTATGAATTATGGAGAATAAGTGGAGGAAGACATTGACTGACCACAGGCACACCACCGCAGACCAAAATGACAGCGGTCATAAAATGCCTCCATGTCAGGGAATAAAACTTGTGGCTGGTCCTGCCAATATGGCCTTTTAAAACACAGTCCTGTACACAGGACAAATTGCTGTGCCCCTTTTATGTACTTTATGTATTTTTCCAAATAGAACTGTATCTGGTCAAGTCTCTCCACTTCGTCCAATTTACAGTAGTTAAGTGGGACAAAGCACAACATTTTCATAACATGTTTAAGTGCCAGAGTTAACTATGAGGTTAATCCGTGTCCCTAGACCCTTGGCAGGCTAACATACAGGGTGTTTATTTAACTTACTGTAGCTCCCAAATCCAAATCTAACGCACGGAAAAAGAAAGTGCGAGGACAAATCACGTGGAGGAAAGTGACACCGCTACAGTAACCTTTACGTGTGACTAAAGCGTCTTAAAAACGTTGAGACCGATTCAGCAGATGACCGCGTTGTGAGTCGCAGGCGGTCTGATTCCCCTTTCCATAGTATGGATTGTGTGCCCATTCTGAAGTCCATTCATGACTCGTTCGCTCTAAGCGGTCTGACACACACACACACACACACACACATACACACACACACACACACACACATACACACACACACACACACAGGAGTCATGTGACTCACCCGTTGTGTTCCCTCAGTGACCATCCCATGTCATTGTGTCGGCTCTGACCTCACAGTAGCCCTCAGACTGACACTCAAACTAGACGGATGACACAGCTTCTAAGCACCACAGCGGCTATTACAGTTTGACCTCCGCGCTGGACGAGTGAGGGTTGGGGTTAGGGTTGGGGATGACGGATCCCTGGGGCTGTGGGGGTGGACACTCCAGCCCCTGAACCAGGTGTGCCACAAAGTCATCGCGACATCAAAACGTCTATTACCACCGAGCCTCTGAACAAGGTCTTCTGTGCAAATGACTTCAGACTGAAAGGAATGTCTAGTGCCCTACATTGTCTCTGATTCCCAGAGGCTGCGTGTTGACCATTATCATGTGACATTAAACACGTGAGAGGAAATTGAAAGCATGGCACCCTCTGCCCTCCTTGTTGCCACACACACACACACACACACGCACACAAAGGAGTAGTACCACACAACGAGAGAAGTCCATAACTCCTAGCTCAGCCAGGTTCCTTTCACTGGTCCACCAGCGTAATTGGCAATTACCATGTGTTCACAAGTAAAACAAATACGTATAATTGGCTCACCTAGAAACTTGGCACAGCGAGGGAGTCTTCCTGACCTGACGGTAAGGCCGCAAGAGGGCGTGTCTGAGGACGCCACCCACGCCATGGGGCAGCTCCCTGGCAGCGTCGCCATCCAAGAGCAACAGCAGGCCACTCCCCTCAGCTCCTACCCGACGACCCCTGTCCGTGCTCGTTAAAGAGCGGGCCTGGCTAACCCTCGCTCGCTATCTATCGCATATCTAGGCGTATTTGACAACAACGGCAGCCCTTTTGTCCAATTAAGAGCTCAGGGGTAAATTACCTGTGAAATTAACGATGACGCCTTCGAGCATGCTCCCCCTCAGGAGGAAACATAAATATTTTCATTACATCTAATCTCTGCCCACTTGCAAACCATTAAAAAAATAAAATAAATACCTACAAAAATACTCCCACGAGCTGTGGTGTAATCGGGATCGCCACCTTTGATTATTAAAAATATGCCAGTCATTCTTTTCAGCCTGGAGATTCTACCCAGCATGCACTGTGTGGTGCCGATGGGCACAGCGCTGAGCAATGCTAGTCATTAGCACCCCCGTCTTTGAACAAATGCTCTTGGTGATGTCAAGCGCTTTACCTGACAGCTGAGTAGCATGTCGTCGTCGTCCCCCCCCGACTGTCCTCTCTCTGCGTTCTGGGTGTGTTCCTGCACATCTGACTTCCTTTGATGACGGGAAAAGTGTTTTTCAAGACATCTGGTCTACGGACGTAACTGAATAAATCAGAGGTTATTTGTGTTATTATAGCCTATGGGGAGTTGAAGTGCAACATGTGCATGCATGTACTGGTGTGGGCGTTCGTACGCGCGTGTTCTCAAGAATGCTAGCGTGTCCCACCCGGGTTTGGTGTGACTGGTGTAATGTTGCAATACAAAGCTGATAAAGTGTCTTGGATGCGAGTCGACGAATTAAAACAAAAGCGAATTCCTCGCTGATTAACGTTTACGAACATTGGCATGTACCGGTCTGCTCTGCCAACCTTAGGGGTTTGAAAGCTCTTTAAATGATACTCAGAACAAGGGCACTGTAGCCACATGTTTCATTCTAAACTAAAGTGGTGAATAAAATTCCACTCAGTCTGCATAACGCAAACGCCAGCAGCTCTGGAAGGCTTTAGCACCTCATATTTTTGAAGAATGTACAGTGAGAGATTTGCCTTTCATAGCACTGTATGCAGCACAGCAAATGTCCCTTAAGTACTGTACCACTGACCTATTAAGCTACAGCAAGAGTGGATGTCATAATTCCCCGGGGTCAAAGGTGGATCAGACAGCTATAATCGGGTGCGGGGGGGTAGCCAGAGGTGTGCAGATGGAGTCGACGGAGTGTTGATTTATGAGGTGATGAGACTGTGAGCTGCTCTCGGGGGGCTGAGGGTCTCCAGGAGGGAATGTGTTTCTTTATGGACTATTCCCTTTTAATCACATCTGCACCCCGGCTGCCTGGCATGCTGGGAGAGGTAATTTACTGTGTGTGTGTGTGTGTGTGTGTGTGTTCGGAGAGGGTGTTCCTAGGGGTATAAATTCTTGATAGACTATTCTAACATATAAGGTACCACAAGCCAGCAGTGGAGAGGTCGAGTGCTGTAACATGATGGAGTGAAGGAACTAGCACTGCAAGTCCCTCTGCGTTATGAATGATTACATTCTTTTCGGACAAAAAAAATCGACCCATCTATCAATCCAATAACATAAAGCCCAACTCGGCAAACTCCCTATGAAAGTTAATACGTCTCTCCTCGAAGTACTGCAAAGTCAAACTTAAAAATCTCAGTCCAGTACTGCAAGGACCATAACCCTTGGCTCTCTCTAGTGATGGCATGAATCAAGAAATGCAATTGCTCAATAAACCTCAGTAAAAGTTTAAAGGCTGATGTCTTTCAGCTGTTTGTAACTTGAATAAGATGCCACTGAAAGATCTTCTTTGTGTCAGTCTGCATCTTCATTTGCATGTAACACAACACAGCAGCATAACAGTCACTGAACTGTAGACATGGGGCCTAAGTTTAATTTTGCTAAGAAAGACTGCATTAAGGTCTCAGAGACAGAACCGAATGATGCAGAAGAACACCCACGATCAATAATCTACAAGTAGGGTCATCCCAGAGAGAATCCTGCCAGACTTAGGAGACACTTCTTTGAAGTAATGTTATAATAATTAGCATATTATACTGATCCAAATGTTGCTCATAGACTCGGATATAAACTGAACCTGATTGTTTTGAATTATAGTTTATGAATGTGAATTGTGTACACTCCTTGTGTGGTCTACGAGTTGCCTTGTTATGTGTGCAGCAAAAGGGAATATTTCCTGGGACAACTGACACCATGCAAAATGGCGGAGCAATCATAAGGCTGCATTGTCTAGAATATGACTCCGACTCGGCATCCGAGTCTTTGAGCCCTCTGTTATATTGCAAAACAGTTGATTCTGTGTTTTCTAAGTTCCATTTTTTAGCTGCAACCAGCAGCTCTATAGCTTGCTCTGTCGGTTGGTTGGTCGGCTGGTTGGTCCACAAAGCTTTTCCTGCATAACTCAAAAAGTTATTGCCCAAAAAATGCTCTAAATTTGCATAGAGCATTGAGTAGAGACCATGAGTAATTATACCAGAAAGAATTACCAGGATTCATCCATAGGGGGCGTGATAGTAACCGATTCAAAACACAAATTTCAAAATGCTGGCTCTTTCACACTGTTTGACAAAAATGTATGAAACTTGGTACAATTATGTTTTTCCTCATGGGGAACAAATTTGCCTTAAGAACCCATAAGTTCTGCCATGGTGGATTTTTCTGTAGGTTGACATTTTGGCAAAACCTATAATGTTCCTCATAAACTGTAAGTTAAATAGGTCTGAAATTTCACATATACACTGTATATACATGTATGGTGGATGTCTCCCTAGACAGTGTTAAATTGGCATTAAAATAAAAAGATAATATTTTCAAGAGCTTATAACTTTTTACAACAATAATCTAGGGACTTGAAACTGACTTTGCATGGGTAGCCTCCTGCCATGTTGTATAGTGTCAAAGCATCTGCAGATATTAAAAAATAATAATAATAATAAGGAAATGGCAAGCATTTGAAATGTGACAATTTTGGAAAATTGGGAAGCTAATGCTAATGTTAATATAGCATAAAAACTCATTATGCATAACCAGATACAGTGACCATCGCACATGTGTATTCTTGGGTATTCTCTCTATCAAGGGTGATAAAGATTGTGAGATTGTGTGATTTGACAAAGTCAGCACTTTATGCTAATAATTTGACCATAAACTCATCTCTCCCGCTCTTCTTTTTAGCTGTGACTAGCATCTCTATAGCTCGCTGTGTCGGTTGGTCAGTTGGTCCACAAAAACTGGGTCTGGCTGCACATGTACGCTGCACATTCACATACTGTTTTGCGAATTTGGTCTTGTTACACTATATGATGTGCAGATCATAAGGTTTATCATGGCATGACAGAACCTTTTCACCTACAACACCTACTGTATCAGCAATGACCGTTCAATAAGAAGACTAAAAACAACCCATGTCAAAAATAAACCCATATGATACATTTTGAATGATTTCAAGTTACGTAAACCGTGTATCTACAGTATAAACTGCAAGGGTGTGTGTCCACCGGGGAGCTGTATTTTAGCTGGCACTGTTTTCTCGTTGTTTACAATGGGTAATGAGCTCTAGGGCATTATAGAGACGAGAGCGGCGTTCCAAGGGCTTTTAATTAAGTGCTATAGCGCCATGAGCTCTGGGCTTCTTTTTTTTTCCAGTTGAAAAAAGTTTAACCTTTTGAGGTAGAGTGCAGGCTGTAAAAGGCTGTTCTGACAAAGTTTTTTTGCAAAACTGCAGAGATAGCGAACGTTAGCAGCACTAGCTAACATTAGCTAGCTATCTTAACTTGGCTAGTCAATCTGCAGTCTGCACAAACACAACACTCGTTGCTAACGTAGGTGTAAAGCATCGGTAGCCTAGCCAGCTCTAAACTCTAGCTTTAGTGTGCTCTACGCAGCTGTACACTTGGCGCTGTTCAGCTACATACAGCTCACTGGTGGACACACACCCTGAAGCCTCTGAATCTGGAACACTTCATCAGATGTGTCACCGTGGAGAACTGAGCCACAGCCACCAGGCCAGGAATTCCCCCTCGCCCCGACAACAGCAACACCACTGGCCCCACCGACTGCGGCCTCTCATTAGTGCAGCCTGTACTGTTAGCACCACGGCTTCCTAAAGCACCACTGACACGTTGGTTTCCCTCCCACCCACCCCTCTAATCCGCGTCTGCACCGCCAGCAGCGGGGAGACAATACACTGTCGACAGGGCTGAGTTTGGCCCGCTGTCGCCACAGCCCGCCCACACGCACAAAACCAACGGTCCCTGCGATGAGGAGGAGAGGAGGGGGTCGGCGGGTCCTCCTGAATCACTGCAGCTTTATTAACAAGCCTTATAAAAACAAACCTCGGACTGGGGAAGAGAAGAAAAAAAATCTCCTCAATCTCCTCTCGCTCAAGCATCGCAGAGTTGTGTTTTGGTGAAGAGGCAATGAAAGCCAGGCCTCACAGCCGGTCCGGGGCCAGGTTTTGGGCAACGCTGGCAGGACAGGGCAAGGTCCAGAACCAGGCCAGGATAGAGCCAGGGGTGGACAGGGGTGGCGCGTGGGCACCGTTCTGGACAAACAGTCATTCCTCTCACAGTTTTTACAAGGGGGGTGGGGGCGTAAAAAGTACTGGTGGCTGCAAACACTTTTGCTTGATGTTTTGAAAAACCCAAAAGTCTCCCAGACTTACAGCCTGGCATGGCCGAATGTTGGCTCTATCTGGGGGGGGGAGGTCTCTCTCTCTCTGTGTACCGGTGCACGATGATCTGTCGAATCAATTCAGTTTAGGTTTACACATTAACGGATGCGTACCCTCACCACCATGGAAGGAGGGTGAAGCTGAGGTCCAATTTTAGCATGAATGTGTTATTCATTCCCCCCTTTTTTAAGACAGGGGGTGTGAATATTTTTTCTCCTTCTGTAAAGGAATCTTCTTATGCAAGTTGGAGACATTAGACTCGGCAGGCCTACCACAGAGCATGCATATAAATGTCCAAGACAGATATTTGGTGGTTTGAAACAGATCTAACAGACCTCTGGAGTATCTGCAGTATGTACACTGCACACACAATACAAACTGTAAGACAGACGTCTGGTTCTCTCTGATGGAATGCCAACCTGGGAAGTTCTTCAGTCCTGTCATTGTAGTTTCCAAACATCTACACTCTCGTTTGAACCTTGAAGAGATGCAGAACTCTTCACATCTACAGGAAGGGCGGTAAACACAGCTAATGCAATTACCGAGATTATAACAGGACAATGAATGGGCTACCATGTCTGGCAGAGCTAGTGTCTGGACTCTATGGCTCTGTGGCTCTGAGATTCCAAATGTAATCTGGATGGAGCCTAGTGAAGTCTGGACACATGTTGTTTAGGACAAAGAGGAGATGGCCACTGATCAGTCAGTCTGAGAGGTAGAGGGTTTTTCACCTGAGCTGCCTACTGGCATTGTTTCCTGTCGTAAAACAGAATCCATACTGTCTCAATCTTCGAGCCTAACAGGCCAGGTAAAAGTGAATCAACAGCATGATTTTAGAGTTTTTAACTTGGACATAATAATGCTTGTCGGACCAGGGGGGTATTCAAGAAAGCAAGTTTAGTGAAAATCCTGAGTTAAACTAACCCTAAAGTGAGGGAAAGTCTGGGTTTTCCATTCCAGGAAGAGAGAAACTCAAGAAAAAAGGCAACTCAAGCCCTTTCCGGAAAGAGTTAACTAAAAGAGTGGGTACCATGGTGAGCTCGCTGGCAGGTTTTATGTAACAAACCCAGTAGTGATGCAACACGGCTGGCTGTCCAGGAAAAAACATGGGAAGCCCAATATATTTGCGAATAAATATGCAAAGATTTTATTAATCCGTTGCAAAAGATTATATCATTGGATCTTTATGACACACAATTCCG